>NW_007745959.1:0-14115 GCF_000696425.1 Galeopterus variegatus
GTAGATCATCAGGCAGTTTTCAGAAAAAGGTGAATTTTTCCATCCAAAGGGTGAGTCAACCCATCTGGTATGACAAATGCTGTTCCTGGCTTGATTCCTTGCCTGAGACCATTTGCCAAAACCTTTTTCATGAATCAGTAGTGAAGATAATCTAAGCTGCTCCCAATAGATTCAATAGTGCGTAGGCTCCAGGCATAAGACATCAATTTGGTTTGGTTATAAAATGTAATATTCTATAATTCACAGAGAATCTAATTCATTCACCATCTGGTTTTGGAAGAAAGACCTCTGAAAAAATTTAGAGCTTTAGGATGAATATTTTCCACCTTCTTCGTGATGTTACTCAAGACTTTTCCATTCACACTTAAAAGTAATAATCTACCTGGAGTGTTACCCTTTATTTCAAAAATAATAAGTTCATTCCACCTGGTTTACTTTGTAATATGTCTATGGATTTTCTCATTCTCTTGCCCTGACTAACAATCTCAAACCACATTAAGTGTTCCCTGCCCCAGAGTTGAGGCTGCGAGTGAATATGTTACCACCAGACCAGGCTCTGCCTGCCCTCTCACATTAAACAAATGACTCAGAAGTCCAGAAGCTGGTGCAAGGATTGAAAGGTTTATTCAGATAACCAGCATCTGGGGGATGACCAGGCTAACATCATCCCAACTTCTGATGCCTGTTCTGAGGTTTATAAAGGGGAAGAGGTGGGAAGATGAGGTAAGTGTCTTTGTTCTGAAGAAAAAGGGGGAATCTGGGAGCAGCAGATGATCTGAGTCAGATGTCAGGGTCCCATGATGGACTGGGAACTTCAGCATCACAGTCTGTGGTCATCTTCAAGTCCTCGATGTTACCTCAGGGTCAGAGTCCTTATCTCCTAGGGAGAGCTCAAGGATAATAACCTTAGTCAAATATCAAAAAATACCTGACTTGGATTTCTAATTAACGTGGGTGCAGTTTTCCTTTAAGTAAGAGGGGGAGTTTACAACCAGCTAGGCTGTCTTGCCTCTCTCTTACATCTCCTCTTGTTTGCAGCTGATTAGAGAGTAAGAAAAACAAGAAACTTAGTTTCAGTCCTTAATTGTAGGTGCACAGCCTCTGAAGTAAATCAGCATAAGAGGGGGTGATTTCATCTCTGGGCAATCTCTTAATTCTTTTGCTAACCTGGAGGAATTGATGATTATCAGTTCCCAAGTTAAGGGTTGACTGAAACGTTCTGCTTGCTCTTAGCTACCCCAAAGATGGTTGTTTTCCCGGCTAAGGTCCCTTTCAAATATAGCTACCCTGTTACAACCTAATTAATCTCCTTAAAACACCATTTTAATCTGAAAAGTTTACAAAACACCTTCACTTGTGTTATCTCAATTTGTTCTCATGCTGACCCTGAGAACATCCCTATGAAAAAGGGAAATTATGCACTTTTTTCATTCTACAGATGAGGCCATTAAAGCCCAGAAAGGCAACTTGGTCAAGATCTGGGATCCCTTCTTCAGTCTTCAGTATGCACCCTGCCCCAAACATTCCCAGCCTCCATCCCCACTATGGAATATGGTGATGTCCCCTTAACCTTGTTGTTCAAGTCTTTCTACCTAGTTTTCCAACCTCATCTTCTCTTCTCCTATATCCGCCATCTGTTCCAATTGATGTTTCTAGTGTTCTGAGTCTGTCATGCCCCAGAGGGCCTTAACTAGCCTCTTTAAATCCCCCTGAGAGCTTGTGGGTGAGCTCAGAGAGTCTGAGTACCCTGCAGAGAGATGCATGGGGAATTCTGTATGTATGTGCTTATGTTCATTAGTCTGCGGAAAGAATCTGCAGTTTTTATCAGGTCCTCAAAGAGGTACATTCCCCCAACGCCTCCCCCAAAAGTTTTAAAGTGAATTTTATACAATTTTCCTTGCCCCAAATGTTCTTTCCTCTTCTTTTGACCTATCTAATGTGATGCTTGTTAATTTCTCTTTAGAACTTAAAACAAAGCCCACTACTGACATCGGGGCTCTGCAAATTTCTTTTTCTGGAATAGTTTAATTGTTCTCTTCCTTCCAAATATTAATTCAAAAAGGGAGAAGCCAGAGTATTCCTAGGGTGGCCTTAACATATGCAAATAACATGTGATAATTTATCCTAATTGATAGAACAATTCTCTATAAACCTTAATCAGTCCCTTCAGGGTTGATTTAAGTCCTTCCATTGGCACAATGGTCCTGTATGATAGAGGGCATGAAGAGCTGAGTAGATCTATTTAACCACACTGATACAGATATGGTGTCAGCTCTGAAAAGAAAGCCATACTCTGCTCTTTAAGGATTGTGTAGTGATATTACAGATGGAGAAAAAAATATTCGACCACTCCTCTGACACCAAAACAGCTCCGCCCCACTGCTTAAGGGGACTCAGGGCCTAAGAAGCCTTGCAAGAACAGATTTGCTTTGGGGAACAGATTGAAGATAACTCAAGGTGAGGGACCCAGAACTGCTAGGTGAGTGGAAGGTGGCGGTGGGCCCTGGCAGGGGATGGCAGGGTGCTGGCTTGGGTTCACCAGTCGGCCCTGGCATACTTCCAGCCACGACACACGTTCACTCAAGTTTTCTCCCTCCATCTGCTCACAGGCACAGTCCATCTTCTGAGCATGAAGTGCATGCTTCCCCAGGCAGGAATCTGCTGTAGTTTTGGGGGCTTTGCTCTGTTCTCCCTCTCCTCCTCCTGTGAGCAGTGTCCATCTTGAATCCCTCTGCCCCAAGGTGCTGGTCACCTGCACCCAGTGTGGCTGCAGGTGGAGTCAGCCTGTGCCACCCCCTCAGGGTTATCCATCAGTCATTATGGAATCCCTTTCCTCTGGCTCTACCATCCTCTTGGCTTCTTGCCAGTGGGTGCTTCCAGCACATTCAGTGGAGACTTGGGCACCGTTGAGGGCTGAATGATGGCTCCCCCCAAAAAAGATATGTCTGCTTCCTAATCCTTAGAATCTGTGAATGTGACCTTATTTGGAAAAAGGATTCTGCAGATATAATTGACTTAAGAATCTTGAGATGAGGAGATCATGTTCAATTACCCAGGTGGGCCCTAAATCCAGTGACAAGTGTCCTCATAAGGAGAGGCAGAAGGGAGATTAGACAGACAGAAGAGGAGGCCATGTGACCACAGATGCAGAGACTGGAATGATGCAGCCACAAGCCAGAGAACACCTGGAGCCAGCAGACGTGGGAAGAGGCAAGGAAGGATTCTGCCCTTTACCCCCTGGAAGAAACACAGCCTTGCTGACACCTTAGTTTCAGACTTCTGGCCTCCAGAATTGTAGGATAATAAATTTCTGTTGTATTAAGACACCCAGTTTATGGCAATTTGTTACAGCAGCCCTAGGAAACTAATACAGGCACCTAACTCCCATCATCTTGCATAATAACAAGAAGCTAATATCTAGAAGGTGCTGACAAAGTCCTTTACATGGACTGTGGGATCCTCAGGAGACCACTATGGAGTAGCTACTATTATACCTCCACCTTACACATGAGGAAATGAAAGCCCTCAGAGGAGAAGGAGCATGCCCATGCCACACAGGTAAATATGAGGGCTAGGCAGGACTCCAGTCCGGGTCACCTGTGTGACTGCAGGCCCATTCACGTAACCACTAGACAACACTGCCCTTAACGGGTGCCCCCAAGTCCACTTGGACGTGCAGTGCTGCCAGCTCTGCAAAGCCTCACATACTGGCTCATCAGTCCACAGCTTGTGTCACCTTACACGACCAACTCCAGGCCCCCACTGGCTGGCCACACCCCCCTCCCCTGTTAGCTGTCTCATATACCCCCACTTCTTGATCTCCAGGCCAGCAGTCCTCTAGTTGGGCTTCATGTACCCTTGGGGCACATGAGACTTTCCAAGGAGTACGTGGGCATGAGTAGTTTCACAAAAACTATATTTTAGATCCTGAACTTGTACGATCCATATGTTAGATCCTGAACCTTTAGATTTTTGAATGTAATTTGTATCATTCGGCTATTTCCACAATAATGCTGTTGACCAAACCACTTCAAAACTTTGTGGCTTAAAACAGCAATCATTTATTCTCATGGCAACTGTTGGTCACGAGGGGTGTCCCTCTTTAAGTTATAGTTGGCTGGGCCAGGCTGGCTCCATGTCATGTGATCAGGGCTCTACACTCAGGACTCTGACTTGGCCTTCGGTGCTCTGAGATGGCCAGTGCACATTTGTGTTTTGTAAGTGAAGTCTGATGGAGCGTATGCTAGGAGCTTAGAGACTCAACTCACGCTTGGCCCTGCATCCCCAATCTCCAGGATAGGTTCTTGGGTGTCTGCCTGGGTTCTTGGGTCCCTGTCCAGCAACCACTACTGCTCTTTGCCCTGGTGGGGTTGCAGACAGGGACAAAGGGAGGGTTAGGGTTGGGCATGAACCCTATCCCACAGTGTTTGAGGTGGGGCAAGGTGGTGGCCATCCCCACCCCAGGCTGGCAGTGCCATGGCACATTTGGTGAGCAGTTAGTGGGGACTTTTGTCCACATAGAATCCAGGTATGAGCACATCCCAGCACAGAGGTTGCAACCTCCTTGGGGTTTCCCATCCACCCTGGGTTGGGGTGGCAGACTAGGGGACAGGGGGGTTAACTTCCCTGCCCCCAGCCTGTACCTCAAATTTTCATTTTTCACTGGGCCCTGAGACTATGCAGCAGGCCCTGGCTGAGGCAGCTCAGTTCTATATCTTATTTGGGGCCTAGCTGGAGGGTGGCTGCTACCCAGTGCATGGTCTTCTCGTGGCAATGGCAGAAGCGCTACCAGCTAAACCAAACTGTACAAACACATTTCAAGCCTATGCTCATGCCATGTCCCCTCACATTTCACTGGGGATGGCAAGTCACAAAACCAAGCCCCACGTCCATGAGCAGGAAGCACCCTTACCCTCCAGGAGGCCATGGTGAGGGTTTGGGTGTGTGGATTTACTGTGGTGGAGTAGAGAACCAGGACTGATCATTCAACCTACCACAGTAACCACCGCTGCAGAGTGAACTCGTGTCTCCCCAGTCCTTCCTACTTCCTCTTTCACAACTGTCCTCCTCTGACTTGACCCCAGAAGGCATGCGTGTGGGTGTTGTTAATCAGTGGTGCAGTAAGTGTAATGGAAACACAATCCAGAAAAAAGCAGTTAATACTCAGAGCTTAATGTTCATAGGAAATATTCTTAAATCTTATTTCAATTATATACCTATTTCTATTGTGGGGAAATATTATAGTGTCAACAATAAAAGACTTTCAGGCACAAGAATCTAAGGTGGGAGAACATTCTTTAGGAATAATAGAAAGAAAATATGAAGAGGAGTAAAAGGAATGTTGGAAAAATTCCTTTGTGAGAGAACAGCTGTGCTGGTGGCTATAAGAAAAGTGTGGCTTTTAGGTTGGACACATTAAAATCAGAAATATAACCATTTTATTTAAAAATATCAGTATTTATAATATACTGAAAATTACAACCTTTACTACTACCTAAGCTTAAGCTGAAAAATATTAGGTGTTAATTTAGAAACGTTAGAGCAGGTGCCTGGTTTCTCAAAACCCCTCTAAGGGTAGGTGATCACGAGTTCAGAGTCTACTCCTCCAGGACAGGGAACCTTCCACTCTTACCCAGCCTATGACTCCTTGGAGACCTTGCCTTCTTCTCCACCTGCTCTGAGCTCCACAGGTAATCACTTAAACTATACACACAACCTTCCTTGACTCCTTCACATCCCACATATCTGCTTGGTGCAAAATCAATCTGGATCAATTCAGTTTGTTTGCTCCTATTCCCAGACAGTGGAGCTTGATATACAAAAGTCCTATAGCTAGGACATCTGTACCAGTCAAGTTTCCCCAGTGAAACAGAACCAGTAGGATATATATATCATCTAAAAAGAGGTTTATTGTATGAAATTGGCTCATGTGATTATGGAGGCTGAGAAGTCCCCCGATCTGCCGTCTGCAAGCTGGAGGCACGGGAGAGCTGGTGTGTAGCTGGAGGCCTGAGAGCTGGAGAGCGGATGGTGAAGATTCCAGTCCAGCTGTGAAGGCCTGAGACTCAGGAGTGCAGAGGGCAGGAGAAGACCTACACTAACTCAAGCATCCAGGTGGAGCGAATTCAACTTTCCTCCTCCTTTTTATTCATTCAGGCCCTGAGCAGATTGTAGGAGGCCCACCCACATTGGGGAGGGCCATCTGCTTTACTCAGTTCACAGATTCAAATGCTAATATCTTCCAGAAACACCCTCACAGACACACCCAGAATAACGTTCAACCAAATACCTGGCCATTTCGTGGCATAGTCAAGTTAACCCATAAAATTAACCATCACAGCATCTACTTGATGCCACAGCAGATTCATCACTGTCCACGTCAGAAAGCTCCGACAATCCCACTTGTCATTGGGAAAGGATATTTTCTCATTCTCATCAAACTTTATTCCAAACTGTGAGTCCTTACTCCCCAGACATCCCCACCTTCCTGCTCCTCAGGAGACAGACATGCCTCCCATTTGATGGTACTGAGGGCACAAATCCTGAATGCTCAATATTTTGCCCCTGTCTGTACTCAGAGGACAGGGTGCTCTTCCCGCCCCCTTGGGCATTGCTCTGCCACGTTTAACAGAGAGCACTCTGTCTTCACACTCTTCTGGGCTCTTGTGACACTACCTTCTTTTGAAGCTCACACCATTGCAATGGGCCACCTACCGTTTCTCCTGTTTTCCTAGTCACCACCTCCAAACCCTGCACCCTCTCTGCTGCCATGCTTTTACAGCATTAGCTCCTGGCTCATCAGCCCTCCCCTCTTTGTCCTGTCTTTGTTTCGGTACCTTTGCTATCGTAGTGAATGTCCCAGCCCACACCCATCTCTCAGATGCTGGACTTCTCTGCACAGCAATCTTTTCCTCCCTTCTCTCAGCCACACCCTAGATCTTGTACTCACTAGGAATCATACCGTGCCTGAAGTCCCTTTTTCAGATATCCCGTAATCTGACCGCCACTTCTCATCCTTCAGACGTATTGGCTCTCATAGTCCTACAACATAATTTTTCACCTTATCCAAGACCACAAGTTTATGAGCTGCAACTATTTTCAATACTCATCACATAATTAAAAGAATCAGCTTGTGATCGTTCTCAGCTCCCTTTTCCTTTTCTCCCTTCCTCACACTCACCAGAAAAACTTCAAGCCTGGGCAAATCTAATATTGTTTGATTCCATCCAAGCAACCAAATACTGCTCAACAAACAAACAAACAAACAAACAACCATTCCCCCCCCCCAAACCCCAGTATTTGATCAACTGGTTGGACAAGTTCAAGACCCTGAATAAATAGTAAAAGCATACTCAGTCCCCGGCAATCTTACTACCCCAGTAAGTTTGCTCTCACACTCTCCTGGAGAACTATATTTATTGTCCCTTCTCTGCCCTCAAATCTCTCTCTCTCTCCACTCTCAGCTGCGGGGCTCACCTCATCTTCACAAGAAAAACAGAAGTAATCTATATGTCGGTGACTCCAATCCTAAGCTCTGAGCACTCCCCTGAGCTGCAGACGTATATAACTAACAGAAGCCTTCACATCTCCATCTGGATATCTGATAAGCACGTCAAACTTCACATATTCAAACAGCACTCCTAATTTCCCCCAAAGAAACTGTTTCTCCCCCATTCTCCCAGTCTCAGGGAAAGGCTCTGCTTTCCTTCCAATAAGGTTCCACTGCTGGTTGCCAGCCCAACATCCATCCTCCTTTTCTTTCTCAGTAGCAGAGCCTGAGTTTAGGGTGGTCAGTACGAGTAGCCAAAATACCTCCCTCCCCACAATTACTTGCATGTGACCCCAGTTCTGGCCAATGACATCCACTCGGAAGTTCTCGGTGGGCTTTCTGAGGCCTCTTTCAAGAGGGGAGACCCGGCGGGTGTTGCTGCTTTTGCTAGTTCTGTCTTCTCTTTCTTCTCAGCTGAAATGCAGACCAGAGGCCTGGAGGCTCGGAGACCTGGGCTAAGCAGAACAAAAGCTGCAGAGGGAGGATGGAGAACAGGAAGGCTCGGGGCCTGACGTCGTTGTAAGGGGCTGCACCAGGCCTGCACCATCTATCGCTGGACTTCTTGTGGCTTTTGTAAAAACAAATCCCTGTTTGCTTAAGCCACTACAGTTAAGTTTCTGTTATGTGCAGCTGACTGCAGTTTTAAATGATACACCCAGGAAACTGACAGAAAAGCAAGGTAATCCTTGCTTCTGAACAGACCATCTCCTCACAAGAAAGGCGGATGATTTTCTTAGGTTTTCATTCCAATAGGTTTATCAAAGAAACATTCAGAGGCAAATGAATTCCTAAATATACATTTTTCTGCTTTTTTCTACACTTAGGACACTAAGTTCTCTTGCTTTGGTGTTTAGTTGCCATGAAAATGTCTCAGTTTTTCCCCCGTGACTTCTCTCCTAATACATTTGGAAAATGGCATTTGGGATCCTCACATGTTTATTTGGGTGAGGTTTCTTTCCATGTAACCCCGTCCATGTACAGACAGATCAGAGCTTTCCTAAGCTAAATTAATTTTTTAACAAACACGTGGTGCTTACTAGGTTCCAAAACACTGTTCTAAGTGTTATGCTAATATTAAACCACTTAATTTTCAAAACATCCCGTGGAGTATGTTCTATCTTTATCTCCATTATTCAGAGGAGGAAACTGAGGCACAGAGACGTTAAGGAGCCTTTTCAGCATCACACAGCTAGAAAATGGCAGAACTAGTGTTCAAACCCAGGCAGTCTGGCTTCAGAGTCTGTGTGCCATTCTAAGCCCATGGGAAAGGGGAAAACTAAACCAACCAACCAATGACACAGAGACAACAAATATTCTTGAAGAACTTGAATACTCCCTATATTCAAAGCACTATCTAAGCTGAAGGAAATATAGGAACTACATAATCTCTGCTCTCTGTTCCCAAAGAGTTTACAATAGCACAGAAAGGACGGATATATCCAATAGCTTACTGAATACAAAGCAAAATGATTTTGGGGTAAAAAACATACAGGACACATGCTTAAGCTCTGTGGGGGCATGGGGTATTATTACGGTAAAATTTCCCAGGAAGCCTCCAGATGTCTCTGTCCAGGGTGTGATGGGGTCCATGAAGAACACCTTCACGGCAAACTCAGATTCTTGTCTCGATTTGTTTGTGTGATGCTGGTCAGCCAGGGACACTTCCGGTGCTGACAGTTGATGAGTCTACAACATGGTGCTTCTATTACCAAGGCTCACATTTCTTGTCCTATAAGCCTCAAGCTAGAGCTTCTCCTCTTCCAGTTGGCTCTGATGTATTTTTTTTTAATTGGGAAACTTTCTCCATGTTAACAAACATAACACTAATTTCTAATGTTTAATGCCTGCATCTTAATATACTGTGTGCATATATCCTACTTTATTTAACCGATCTTGTTTTATTCACCGTTAACGTTGTTTCCAAATTTGCTGCCATAAACATCTCTGTTTTGATATCATTATGCCTCATCCAATTATATCCTAAGAAAAAATTACCAGAAGTGAATTTTACAGGTCAAAGGGAAAGCAAAATTTTAAAAGTTTAAAGGTTTTAGAACATAATGCCAAATTTCTTCCAGAAATTTTACCCCACTTTATACTCAGACAGGAGTCCCTTTTTCCCATAACTTCAACCTTGAGTATTATCTTTAGAAGAAGAAGACGATGACCATGATGACAACAAACAAGAGTGCTCGCCATTTTACTGGCAAAATAGTTTTATCATTTTTATGTCTTTGATTACTAGTGGTGTTATCATAAGCTCACAGTCCAGTCATAGATCTGCATTAGTGAATTGGCTATTTGTGGCCTTTGTCCATTTTTTTTTTTTTTTGGTACCATTCATGTTTTTCTTATTGATTTAGAAATCAATATATTTTTGTATTTTACGTTTTATAACTTATGCTTTCTGGCTACAATTTTAAAGCTACTAACCCTTTATTTGTTACATATGTTGTAAATATTTTCCCCATTTTACAATTTGTTTTTTAGTACTGTTTATGGTTCCTCAGTTGAACAGAATTGGTTAACTTTTATCTAGACCAGGTGTGGGGAAAATAGGATAATTTAGTCAGGCTCCCTTGGTTCAGGTCTGGTTGGGGGTCGAGCAGCGCATTTCTTGTTAACAAGTTGTGTGTGGGTGGAGTTAGTGAGCGTGTGCACCAATGTATCTTTTTAGTTTGTTGCTATTGTGTGTTCTTGAGTTTGTGAAGCAGAAGCTGGCCGGCAGAACTTGTATCTAAAAATACAACATGTTTGCTCTGCTGGCAGCTGCTCAGTTTTTCTTTGGACTTTGCTGGTAGCAGTTGAGTTTCTCCTTTGGACTGTTTAACTCTTAGTCCTGTGCATGCTGAATAAAGACGATTCCTACTTCAGTCAAGGCTCCAAGGATGTTTTTGCTGGTTACCTAGCTCAACCTGCATGTGAAGGGTTTGTGAACGGGCTCAAGGGGCTCTACACCAGGAGTAGGCAAACTTTTTCTGTAAAGAGCCAGGTAGTAAACATTTTAGGGTTTATGGTCCATACAGTCTCTGTCATACTACCCAATTCTGCTGTTGTAGCACAAAAGCAGCCATAGTCAATACCTAAATAAATGGACACAGCTGTGTTCTGATAAAACTTTATTTATTTATATATAAAAACAGATGATGGGCCAGATTTGGCCTATGAGCCATGGTTTGCTAACACCTGACCTCAAATACTCTGTACATCTGTTTATTTTTCCACCTAAGGTTCTGACAGTTAGTCCTTCTAACTTCAGCTATATCTCATCCTAATTCAGGCCCATTCCTGAGGAAGTCAACAAAAAGCGGGATGCACAGCTGCAATCCCTGAATGGTCTGTCTTTTCTGGGACAATTCATTATCTCTGTGTTGTTCAATCAATGCTGCTTTGTTTAGAGAACCACATACCACCATGATACTAGGTATTCACTTCTATCATGTCATTTTATGAAATGGAAATACATGTCCTTGGTTTAGTATTTCTTTTGAGTTTTTCCAAAACATATTCTGTAAGATTATTTTCTATACTTTTAAGGAAATAGTCTGGCTGTCTCTGAAATATGTAGATTTCCATAAATCCGTTGTTTCTCTTAATCGTGTGCAGCATTTGCCACCGTTTTGTACGTTAGGTTTGTGAGGCTGGCTCTTTGGAGATGTGTATTTTCTCTTTGGTGCTCTGCTTGTTATTAGGATGGTTGCCAACAGGTAAAATATAGGACCTCGGTAATGGCCTGTGACCTGAATCATTAGATATTCTCTAAATACATTTAAGTGAGAAAAAAAAGAGACCATACTTTCCTGCTCAATTATACATTTCATTTTATGTTACAAAAACAATACTTTATTCAAACAGACAAGCATAGATGTGTGTGGGGAAAATAGAATAGCTTAGTCAGCCCCCCTCGCCTCAGGTCTGGTTGGGGAATGGTTGCAGCACATTTTTTGTAAACAAGCTGTGTATGGGTGGAGTTAGTGCCCATGTGTGCCAATGTATCTTTTTAGTTTGTTGCTATTGTGTGCTCTTCAGAGTTTGTGGAGCAGCAGCCTGAACTGCCGATCCGTAGAAAGCTTGTAAAAATAGAACATGTTCACTTTACTGGCAGCTGGTCAGTTTTTCTTTGGACTTTGCCAGTAGCAGTTGAGTTTCTGAGCTTCTCTTTGGACCGCCTAACTCTTAGATGTGTGTGTGCTGAATAAAACTTACTATTCCTTCAGCCAAGGCTCCAAGGACCTTTTTCCAGTTACCTAGCTCGTAGACCTGCATGTGGAGGGTTTGTGAATGGGCTCGAGGGTTTGTGAATGGGCTCGAGGGTTTTGTGAGCTCCAGACCCTAGCCCTAGCTCTACAATGTGCAAGATAAATAAATCACTAAATTTAAACTGATAACACACCACTGAAATTATTCTTTAAAGAAAGTAAGGCAATAAGGTAATGATATAAAAAACATAGTTCATATTTCTGAGCATTTACTGTGTGCAAAGACTGAGCTAAGTACTTTCCAAGTTTTCATTTTTTAACCCTTACAACCCTACTGAGTGTATACTAATATCATCCTACCTTATAGAGAAAGAAACTAACTTTTAAAGATGTGTAATTTTCTTGCTTACATTCACAAGCTAGTGACAGAGCCTGAACTTGAAATCCAGCAGGTCTAAATTCAGAGTTCATGCTCTTTAAATTTATTTTCTCAATAATTCTGAATTGTAATTCTTAAAAATTGCTTCCCTCCCCACCCCCAGTAATAGTAGCAGTAATAGCAGAACAACAGACATTTATACAGTGCTTGGTATGTGACAGGCCTTGTTCTAAGGCTTTATTAATCCTCCTAAAAGCCTGTATCAGGTATAACTATCCCATTTTTTATATGAGGAAACCTAAGCATAGAAAAACTAAGTTGGTCGATGTCAGAGCCAAGAGTTAGACCCAGAGTGTCCGGCAGGCTCCAGAATACATGCTCTTTAACAGCCATGTCTCAGTTACAGGGTATTTAGAAATCATAGGAAAACATGAAAACCACTAACCACCATCAATCACACCTTCATTTATCACTTGTCGATTTGAAGAGATTGCAACTGTCTAAAGCATATCAAAATTTTCTTCACATTGGACACTCCCTTAGTGTTCTGTGGCAAAAACCCTTACAAAAAGCTTTCCTACAATCTTGGAACTTTAGCAAGCAAAGCCAACTAACATCTTCCAAATAGAGGGCATTATGTTGCCTTCTTAGAAATACTGATCATCTCTTTGACAACTAAGTGTTCTTGAAAATCTTTATTCTATATGCAAATAAAAAAGGGACATACAGTCCTGCCACCTGGTTAGATATATGCTATCAGGAAATCCAGTGATTTCCATGTTAGGTTTATTCTTCCTATCAGAAGGAAGTCATTTCCCTTTCTTTTAACCTGGGCAGTTTGCCCTGTGAAGTTGTCACTTAGTTTGGTTCTGATATTTGTCTCTTGGAAGTCATCAGTTATTTCTGACTCAACCTACTTTAGCAAGAATGTTTTCAATAACAATGTAGGCTTATCAGTTCATAACTTTTCATACCATACTTAAAACGAGCATAACGACTTGAAATGTGGAAGAAAGAGGTTTAGCCCAGCCCAGACAGGAGCTTTCAATCTGGGAAGGAGAGAGCTGCCTTATGCGACATCAACTGGGCAGTCACAGCAGCGTGCTCGTGCAAGTTGATGCCTGGAGATGTGGTGACAGTTTTAAGGTGTGTCCCAAGACCTTCATTACAGCCACCTCTGTCTGTGTTACCCCTACCCTTGCTAAGTGCACATCTACTACAACATCGGAGTAAGCTGTGCTGTGCATAAGGGGCCGCGCTTCTGACACGACCACGTTGCTTGAAAAGAGCCTGCTGCAACTGAAACAGGAGGTTAGGACTGTCATCGTGAGGAACGGCTGCAAATGGAGCTTTTGATATGAGAATCTGTTATGTCACAAGAGGAAGTTACTGTTCTGACGGTGGCCTGTGTGCCTTTCCCAGCCAATGCCTTTGATGTGGAGAAGAGCTAAGGGGGAGCGACTTAGAGGCAGCCACGGCAGCTTGGTGAGAATGAGTCTGTCATTCTTTCAGCTGACAAAGTAGAACCTGCCAACCATTTCACCAAACAGGCGTGCTCCTCTAAGGGGCTAACTATTCTCTCTTGTCCCATCTTTCCAGATTTCAGAGCCTCAGAGGCTAGTTTATCGTTTACATTTCAATGAGATCTCAGGTCGATTCTAACACATCAAGAAATCCAATAAGAAGAGACACTGAAATTGATGTGTTTATTCGAAGCTTGCTGTGAAACAATTACATGCATCTTACTTATAATCATCTATTACAGTTTATAAGTTACTAGCCACAGCAGATTATTATTATTTTTGAGACAGAAAAATAAATTAAGTTCCCAGCATCTTGTAATATGTCTACCTGACAGTCCCAGATGAGAAGCCATGAAAGCATCACAACCAGGGCTGCAAGGGTTGCTGGTGTGTGTGTGTGTGCGTGTGTGTGTGTGTGTGTGTGTGTTTTCTTCTCCACTTCAGCAAAGGAGAGCATAGCTAAGG
>NW_007745960.1:0-1829 GCF_000696425.1 Galeopterus variegatus
AAAAGAAATACTTGGGGTTTTGCCCATGGGATGGAAGAAAGGGAAGAGACACCCTCTGTAGTTGGCATGCTTGATGGACACCACTCTGAAGGGACGTGGCTGGTGCCACCACTTTGGTTAGTTGGGAGACCATACACAGAAGGGGGGCCCGGAGAGGTCCATCGTTGAGAAGTCAGCTCTTGGCCGCCCCAGCCCTTCTGCTCTCTGCAAGGACAGGACAGCGTGGGGACCATTCCCTCTGTGTTTACATTCAGCCCCACACTGAGTACTGCCACCAGCCAGCCAGCCTGACAAAATATCACATTTTCTCTGTGGACTGTGAGTGGTCCAACATGGACCAGAGAGAAAGCCCCAACCAGGGCAGGGAGGCCAGGACTCCCAGGCCTTGGGGTGAAATGTTCAGGAGACGACCCAGGCCAGATGCATCTGACCTGCCTCCACGGACAGGGCTGGTCTGAGGTGTCTACACTGCCCTCAAACACACCAGTGCCTGTCCTACCCCAAGACCTTTCAGCAAGGACAGAAAGGGTCCCTAACTGTGGAGGACCCACAGCGAGAAGCAGAGGAGGGATCTACGCCAGGCTGAGGGTGTCGGAGCGTGGTGCCATCAGCACAGGTGGCATGCTGCTCCTGCAGCCTCAGAAGCACAGTGCTGCAAATCTCAAACACTCACATGCATACACACACACACACACACACACACTCATGCCCCACATACACACACACTCAGAAGCAAAGCATCTAGGACGCCATCTTTGCCTGCACAAAAATACTCAAAGTAAGGCCTCGTTATATTTGCTACTGTCTTTGCTGGGCCTCCACCTCTTACCTTTATGTTATCTCTATGATGTTTCAAGAACCTAAGAATGCCACAGTCTGTGAGCACTAGGTAAAGGCCAACCTCATGTTGGTATGTGGGGTAATCCTATAAAGTTGGGGTAAACATATATATATACATACATACACACACACACACACACATATATATATATATATATACACATACATACATACATACATATATATATATATATAATCATATTTTTCCAGAGACTTCTATTTCATTTTGATGATATTTTTCCCTACAGAAATAAACCATGACTCAAATACATTAAATAAAGACCTTTAAAATCCTGATAAAGCCACACCCACAACATGTGGACTGCCTGTGGCACAGGCAGGACAGGCAGCTCTGTGTCCCCAGGAGCCCACCTCAGTGGTGTGTTGGAGCCCACGGCAGTGAAGAGTGAGCCCTAGCCCGCTGAGACATAGCCTTGGCTGAGATTGCCAGACAGGGAAATGTAGGGTGCCCCAGGCCAAGGGACAGGAGTGGGATTCACACCACGCTGGGGCACCAGTGTGGGCAGGTGTCTGGAATGATGACAATCCCACCCAAAGTGACCTGCAGATACAATGTATTCACTGGAACAATCCTAGCAGTGTTTCTGTAGGAATAGAAAAACCCTATTCTAAAAGTCGTGGAATTTCAAGGGTCCCAAAATAACCAAAACAATCTTGAAAAACAAGGACAGAGGTGAAGTGATCACACTTCCTGATTTCATAACTCACTACGAAGCTACAGTAATCACAACAGTATGGTGCTGGCATAAGATAAACACGTAGACCAAGGGAACAGAAGAGAGAGCCCAGAAATAAACCCTTACATACATGGTTGAATAACTTTCAACAAGGGTGCCAAGATCATTCGATAGGGCAAGGACAATATTTTCTACAAATGGTACTGGGAAACCAGATATCCACACACAAAAGAATAAAGTTGGACTCTTATATTACACCACATACAAAAATTAACTCAAAATGGATCAAAG
>NW_007745960.1:2674-11572 GCF_000696425.1 Galeopterus variegatus
CTTTTATGCCTCAAAGGGCACTACTGATAAAGAGAAGAGATGCCCACAGATGAGATGATATTTACAAATTACAGCCCTGAGAAGGCTCTAGTGTCCAGAATATGTAAAGAACCCCTACAACTCAATATCAAAAAGACAACCCAATTAAAAAATGTGCAAAGGACTTGAACAGACATTTCTCCAAGGAAGACACAAATGGCCAACAAGCACGTGAAAAAATGTTCAGCATCACCAATCATTACAGAAACGTGAATCAAAACCACAACAAGATACCACTTCACACCCATTAGGATGGTACTATAAAAACAAACAAAAACCAGGAAATAACAAGCGTTGACCAGGACGTGGGGAAATTAGAACACTTGTGTGTGGCTGGTGGGAACAGAAAATGGCACAGCTGCTATGGAGAACAGTAGGGCGGTTCCTCAAAAGTTAAACACAGAACTACCACACGGTCCAGCAATCCCACTCCTAGGTATATACCCAGGAGAACTGGAAATAGGGACTCACACAATGCGTGACAATGTTTATAGCAGCATTATTCACAACAGTCAAAAGGTGAAAACAACCCAGTGTCTATCAAAATATGAACGGATAAACCACATGCACACCTGTGTGCATGCATGCACTACGAAATATCACTCAGCCATAAGAAGGAATGAAGCTCCGGATTGTCCTACAACATGTTATGTTATGTGAAGTGAACTGAGGCAGAAACAAAAGGAAAAATGCTGTATAATTCCACTTTATGAAATACCTAGAATAGGTAAATTCACAGACTCAGGAAGTAGAATACAGGTTACAGGGCTGGGAAAACAGGGTGTTATCATTTAATAGGTGTAGAGTTTCTGTTTGGGGTGGTAAGTTCTGGAGATACGCAGTGGTGATGGTTGTATGACAGTGACCGTATAGTACTACTGGACTATTAAATGGCTGAAATGGCAAGTTTTATGTTATCTTTATTTTACCACGATAAAGAAAACTTAAGAGAGAAAAGAGGATGTGACAACGTTAAAAGAATTCCAAGTGATGCAGCCAAGAACCGAGGAGCGTGGGCGCCTCTGGAAGCTGGAAGGAAAGGAAACGGTCTCCTCTGTAGCCAGAGAAGGAGCCAGACCTGCCGATGCCTTGACGCTGCCTAGTGAGCCCCTCTCAGACTTTGGACCTCCAGAACTGGGACATGATACATCTGTGTTGTTCACAGACAAAGGGCCACGCATTGCGACATGCCAGTGTGGTCAGAACCAGGCAGTTTCCGTGCCGAACTCGCGTTACTCCGGATGCTGAATCGCTGGGGAGGCAGGCGTGGGAAAGCTGGCGACTGAGTCCTTGCCCCACTCAAGCGCAGTTCCCTTAGCTCGACTCTGATTTCTCTGTGAAGCTCACCTTGGTCTGTGAGGGGTACAAATCCACAATGCACAGACATGTGTGCGTACACGGTGACACGTGGAGGCCATGGACACTGGGCAGGGCTGAGCCTGGTACCTTCCCCCCACCAGGGACAGCCAGACCCCCGCGCGCTGCCCGTCTCTAGCCACAGTGCTGGTCAGAGTGAGGAACCGGGGATGGAGATTTGTGTTTCTGTGGAGAGGGAGGACCATGAAGGTCAGAGGTCAGGGCTCAGGGCAGACACATCGGGTGCCACCAGAAGCTGGCTCTTCCCCCCACAACCCACACAGAGACCTGCAAGCATGGTGGGAGCAAAACCATGAAAACTGGACGGAAACGAGCAGAGAGCACAGGTTTGGTGGCCACTTGTTTAGGTCCTGTCAGAACAGGCCAGTGACTTTAGAAATCCAAAGGACAAACTGGCTCTCCTGCAGGTTTCTCCTGAGCGCCTCTCTGTCCCTGCTCTCAGCGGTCGCTTACCACCCATCAAGATGCCGGCAGGTCCTGGAGCTGCACCTGGGAAGTGGCCCTCCCCTCGCGCCGGCCTCCGACATGCTCCAAGGCACTGGAGAAGCCGGCGCTCTCTGGGTCTGAGAACCGTTTAATCAACCAGTGGCAAATGCACTGCTGTGAGGGTCTGCCCGTTTATTTCAAGGGTCCTGCCAGCCTTAATTCTCCAGAAGGAACTGCGCTGAGCCCAACAAAACAGCTTATGCTCATTCCTCACCTCTACGCACTGCGGGTGAGAATCGGCCACTCACAGAGAGACCACTCACATAGAGCAGGTGCCTGGACAGTGTCATCTTGCAGGGAAGGCCAGGCTGTGAACAAGTAACACGAGGTAGCAGAATGCGAAAGGGGCGGCTTTCATGCTCCAACGAGCTTGTGTCTTGTTTCCTGGGGGAGGTGGGCGCTGATGAACCTTCACGGGTCCCCTCATTGTGGCAGTTTCACCGACTTCTGCATGCCTCTTACCCCAGGACTGGGGCTGCTCGCGCACACCCTTCGGATGGCTCACACACCACAGACACACGCCAGCACTGGAAGCCAGGGGCCAGCAAGCTGGATGACAGCATTTATCTGCTAACCCATTCAAGCAACTGGGCCAGCCACTTCAGTAGAGCCACGTAAGTTAAGGCACATGAAGGAGAAACGTGTCCGCTGAGCAGTCTTTGTTTTCTCTCGGCGCCTCCCCAGCAGCAGGGCGCTCACCTCCCCTTTCATTCACTGTCTCTGTGGGACAAGGGACATGGGAGTGGATGCTACTGCTGATCTCGTTTGTGCCATCTGTTTCAAGTACTGAACTGGTGGGTGTTCCTGAGAGACAGGCTCCAGTGCCGTGTGGGGTCCCCGGGAGGCCCCAGGCCCCTCCTTGCAGTTGTGGGGAGCAGCCAAGCTTGTCAGGTCCCCACTGCACACCGCTGGCCTCCAGGAGATGGGAGACTCGGCTACCTTCCAGCAGGCGGTCCTGAGCAGGTTCCTTAGCCTCACCAGGCCTCAATTTCCCCTCATGTATAATGGTGCCAAGAATACTATTGTCTACCTCAGAGTGCTGAGATGGGGAGACGAAGCACACGCTCACAGAATGCCAGCCACAGCTCGGGTCCTGACATCCACCTGCCAAATCTAACCACACTACTGTCTGACTCGACGTCCACACACATTTTCCATAAGGGCCAGACACTGACATCTCAGGCTTTGTGGGCCACAGGGTCCATGTGGCAGACTCAGCCCTGCTGCTGCAGTGCGAAAGAAGCCTTGGACAACATGTATACACATGGGTGTGGCTGTGCTCCGAACTCCATCTACTTTTCAAAAAGGCAGCAGGACAGATTTTGCCCATGGGCCTCAGTTTACCAACCCCTGGTCTAACTGGTAAAGAGTGGCACTTTGGCTTCAATTTAAATAAATAGTGCTTCTTTGATTAATTAAGTTTGGAATAGGCTGTCTCCCGTTTATCCCCCCCCCCCAATTAGATGGTCTGTGATTAAACACAGTGTAGAAAGTGGCAGAGACAGCCCCCAACAAAATCGAAACTCCTGGAACCCAAATGAAGTAGATCCAGGAGGCACAAATGCTTTTGCTGCTATTTTTTACATTATTGTATGTTTATGTAACTTACACTCAAATAATCATGTTGGTCACCTGGATGACAACACAGTAAGTGTTACGTTCAAGCAACATGCTCAGGCCCTCACTGCACAGTGGCCAAACCCAGGCCCCCACCCGCAGAGGCCGCTTTGGGCCCAGGATGATGTACACATTGCACACGAAGATGTGAATACAGCCTCACCTCCTGCAGCAAAGCCAAACGTGAAATACAAAGGCACTGATGGAGTCTGGATGTATTGTCCTCCCCCAACTCACGTGGAAATCTGATCCCCAGTATGACAGTTTGAGTCTCGGGACGGACCCCTCATGAATGGATTCATGCTTTCCCTGGGTGGGGGGATTAATGAGTGAGATCTCGCTCTATTAGTTCCTGCGAGAGCTGGTTGTTTAATAGACCGGGGCACCTCCTCTCTCTCTCCTGCTTCCTCTCGCCATGTGATCTGCTTGTACCCCCAGCTGCCTGCCACTTTCCGCCATGAGTAGAAGCAGCCTTGAGGCCCATGCCAGATGCAGCTGTCCCAGAATCATAAGCCAAATAAACCTCTCTTCTTTATACATTACCCAGTCTCAGGTATTTCTGTTATAGCAACACAAAATGGACTAATACAAGCACCTCAACCAGAACTCCTCTGAGACGCCTCCTTTTTCATGGAGGGAGACGTGATTCCACTCTATACCAGGACATGGGGCAGAGCTGCTGTGCATCCTCCATTCAGCCCCATGCATAGCAGGGCTGTCTCACCCACATTGCCTAAGGCCCTGGGCACCATTTCAATGTGTGCCCTGTCACAGGGAAAGGTACTCTGGGGCGTCTCGACTGATCCTTCCTTCCCTCATGGGACACCTGCTTGCAGTGGGCTCTGTCCCATCTATGTCCCTAGTATGCCAATGATATCGGCTCCCCCGTGTCTGAGGGGCCATCCCAGCCCCTCCCTCACCACTGTGTCCCCAGAGTGCAAGAGGGCTTATGTTTTCCACCAGATGGATGTCATTAGTTGGTTTTCAATGACATTTTTACAAATACTGTCTGCACCTTAGTCCTACTTTGCTTGAGGGCATTTCATTAAAGACTATATGCCTTTCTCCAAATATAAAGTTTTAGACCATAAAATACGGTTTTAGAAAAGAGCTCTCTTTATTAATAGACGTGTAAGCACGTGAAAGAAAATTTTTAACTGGTTCAAACGCTATGACATAAAAATTTCAAGACCTAATTCCTTTGGCAAGACAGGACTTACTGGGATACCAGATTCCATCTGCAACATGGAAGGACACACAGGTGAGGGTGAGGGGTGGGCCCAGGCAGGGCTGAAGGAGGAAGGAGACCTTCAGGAACAGCTGTGCTCGGTTCTTCTTCTCACTGTCGGCTGTCACTCCTGCTGTGCTCTGTCAGCGACTAAATCAGGCAGAACAGTCTCTGCAGACTGTTGGCACAGAGGCGTTCCCGGCTAGCACTGCTACTAGCACTGTTGCTGCTCTGGAGTCCTGGGAGTTTGCTTTTGGGTTTTTGCCTCTGTTTTGATCCCCACAGAAAGTGTACTTTGCAAAAATAAGTTCTGTGGAACTAATAAAGTTAGAAATCTATTCAAATTCTTTGGGTGGTGTACAAACAGGGTGAAACAAATTCCATAAGCTGCAGGTCACAAACGTCCTGAATCGCAAGTCCACACTGTGCTCTGTGAGGAAGTGTCCCCTGCCAGAGCCATCAAATACAGATGAGTACCTGTAAATGCTCTTATCCCTCAAGAAAAAAACACAAAAGGATTCTGGACTTGAACTCAGTGTTTGATTTAAAAAAGAGAAGCCCTTGAGTTAAAGCAAAATAAGTATTTAACAAAATGTGCAGACCTCATTAGCTCTATCTCACCAGGAAGTGATATGGGTTCTTCTTAGAGAAAAAGAACAAAGTTTACATGACTCATTTCCAGATTCCTGTGGTTTATTATCCTTTTTCTAAATTCTAATTTGTTAGAAGACTATCTTTAGACAGATAACAAATTTTCCAGTATTCTGATATTTTAACACCCACATAAGGAGCAAAAATAAACTCTGATGTGAAATTCAAAACTTTGGGTTTCTGGATTTAAAAAAGCCACAGATACTAACAAAAAGTTTCCTTTCTCATTAGTATGTTTCAGACAAAGCTGGTAAATAACCACTTTCCAACAGGCTAAAAGTTTACATGGATGCACACTACAGATACTGCTTTGTAATTCCTCCCTTCCAATGAGAAAGAGAAACAGCGCTGGTTAATCTGCTTTAAACTATATGAGGTTTTAAACTTCACAAACACTAATTTATTAGAGTTAGCTAATGACCATTTAGCTAGGAGCAACAAACTTTTAAGGAAAAGAAACCCCACGATAACTAAATTTGTAAAATTTTAATGTTTTTATACAAACCAGGCTAGTTCTAACAGTCTTGCTGGAGAGTGCTGCTGCTTAGAACGAAAATGAAATGAAAAGCTTTTTCCAAACAGCATGTTATGGCTGAGACTGGACCTCACCTGCACATTCCTGGGCGACAGGGCAGAGGGGGCAGGCGGGAGGACGCAGCTCCTCTTTCTGTCTATGGATACGGGAAGAACCATGGACACCAAAAGCCCATGCCAAGTGAACCACACACTGTCTTCTAAATTGGTCAAGAAGTCACCTTTATTTACTCTTGCTAAACATCTTCAAATGAGTGGATCACAGAACGGTTGGCTCTGAAAGGGTCTGGGTATTGTGGTTAAGCTCTCACACTTTACAAACCAGAAAACTGAGCCCTAGAAAGGTAGCACAGCTGACCCAAGGCGGGATGCGAGCCAGGCTCTGGGTCTCTGGGGCAGTAACCCTAACCCTAAGCTGTGGCACCGTGGCCACTAGGGGACGCTCGAGGAACTGACTCACTCCAGTGTGGATGAGATGGGTGGGAGGATCTAGGTGGGATCAAGACACAGTGGCTGTCTTGCCATGTCTGCTGCTAACCCTTGACTTCCTGTGCTGTACCTCCTCTTGGGTCAAGTCAGAGTCATGGCCCGGATGTGAGAGCCCTCCCATCCCCACTGCCCTGTTCCCTGTCTAACCCTGCACGCAGGCAGTCTGACCCCACGAGGTATCGGCCAGGTCATTTGTTCTCCACGGAGCTGGCTGGATGTCCCACTTAAATGCTCCTCACTGAACACAGAAGGGCCAGCAACTTGCTCAATGAAGCTCTGAGCCAGGGTGGCCGGCACTGACAGACTGATGCTGGACACACCACCTGCAAACCATACAGACCATCCGAGGTAGAAGGACACAGCTCAGCCAAACAGCCAAGGCCTGAGGAGCTGAAAAGCAGAGCGGATGAGAATATGCAAAGTGATCTGGGGCTGTAAATGGTGGTGCTTGTGCATGGGGATTCATCTGCAGAACACATCCACACCTGCAGTGGGGGTGTCCATGACCCCTGACCTCTCAGCGGGGTGACCCTGACCCCTGAGCTCACACTGGGGGTGTGCCCAGCCCCAATCAAGGCGGATGGTATGTGGGGCTGTGCCTCGGCCAGGCCCAGCTGCCCAAGTCTGGCTCTTTTCAGTGGCTGTGCTGCCCTAACTGGACCCAGGGGGTAAACTGAGGGGGACATCATGGCTCAGAGCAACAGCAGAGCAGCTGCACGCGGGGCCTGGTGGGAGCAGGCATGGGACATGGAGGGTGCGGCGGGGCTGGGGACGGAGCCCAGGGCTGGATGCTAGGACAGAGCTTGACTCCATCCTTCCAGGAGCCAGAGCACCGCCTAGTGGGCAGCCCCAGGCCTCAAGGGCAGAGGGCTGGGCCAACAGCTTGGAGCGGGGAGCTGCAGGAGGTGCTGTGACGAGAGCGTCCAAGTCCCCAGAACAGGGCGCCGGAGCGTGGAGGTGACCTCTGCAGTGGATCAACTTGAAGTGAGCCGATGTGAGCGCTGACTCCCTAAGAGGAGCCATGTGAACATTCACCAAATACTTCCTATCAGAACTGAAGGTTCAGGACAACTGCCAACACGGAAGGACCTGAAGACAGGAGGAAGGGGCTCACGGGCGGGAGGCTGGAGTCCCACATAAACAAGGGAACAAGCAGCAGGACCCTGATGAGCAAGTACTACATCAATGACTTTTAAAACTGCTTGAGCACCAGAGCCCCTTAAAAGGTAAAATCTAATACACTCTGAAGTGTGTAGGAGTGGATGACACGGCTCTGGGATTTGCTGTGAAAGGCTCCACAGTGCTCGGCAGGGCGAGGTGGGCGGTGGGCAGTCCACCCACGACAGTGTTCTCTACATCTCTGTATACGTGTGTGTGTGAAATGCCAGCTACAGAGGGGCAGGGAGCCACCGGCTCACAGGTCAGGAAGCTCGAAACCCATCACGTCCGGTCACAGTAAAGGGCTGGATTCACTCCCCGTCCTTAAACAACGAGAAAACCAGACAAAATACACAAAACGTGGGACGGTGACCCCTGAGGGAAGGAAGCCATTGGCTCCCCAGAGGATCCCCAGCTGGGGTGCAGAGACCTCCGGAAGAGGGAGAGGAAGGCAAGGCAGCCAACATAGTCCCGTTTTCTCTTCGCTTTACTTAGCAGTCACATCTCCTCTGTAACGAACTGGAATGAAANGGAAGAACCATGGACACCAAAAGCCCATGCCAAGTGAACCACACACTGTCTTCTAAATTGGCCAAGAAGTCACCTTTATTTACTCTTGCTAAACATCTTCAAATGAGTGGATCACAGAACGGTTGGCCCTGAAAGGGTCTTGTATTGTGGTTAAGCTCTCACACTTTACAAACCAGAAAACCGAGCCCTAGAAAGGTAGCACAGCTGACCCAAGACGGGATGCGAGCCAGGCTCTGGGTCTCTGGGGCAGTAACCCTAACCCTAAGCTGTGGCGCCGTGGCCACTAGGGGACGCTCGAGGAACTGACTCACTCCAGTGTGGACGAGACGGGTGGGAGGATCTAGGTGGGATCCAGACACAGCGGCTGTCTTGCCATGTCTGCTGCTAACCCTTGACTTCCTGTGCTGTACCTCCTCTTGGGTCAAGTCAGAGTCATGGCCCGGATGTGAGAGCCCTCCCATCCCCACTGCCCTGTTCCCCGTCTAACCCTGCATGCAGGCAGTCTGACCCCAGGAGGTGTCGGCCGGGTCATTTGTTCTCCGCGGAGCTGGCTGGATGTCCCACTTAAACGCTCCTCACTGAACACANCCTGCAAACCATACAGACCATCCGAGGTAGAAGGACACAGCTCAGCCAAACAGCCAAGGCCCGAGGAGCTGAAAAGCAGAGCGGATGAGAATTTGCAAAGTGAGCTGGGGCTGTAAATGGTGCTCCTGCTGCTTGTGCGTGGGGATTCATCTGCAGAACACATCCACACCTGCAGTGGGGGTGTCCATGACCCCTGACCT
>NW_007745960.1:13601-14113 GCF_000696425.1 Galeopterus variegatus
TCCCGTTTTCTCTTCGCTTTACTTAGCAGTCACATCTCCTCTGTAACGAACTGGAATGAAAACACAAACTTTTTGTCTTCCCACTGATTTAGCATTTCTCTGTCTTTTCCTCACGATGGGCGTTAGGTGCCCCAAATTTCCACTCTCTCTCGACTGGCAAGAGTCTTGCGTTTGGTTTCTTAGATCCTTTCCATGCCCAGGGGTGGCTGAAGGTTCCTCCTAGACTGCAGGAGCCGGTTAAACACACGGTCCCTGTACGGAGCCGCTCTCCTTACGTGGGAGCTGTCACGTGCTCTCCTTTGCTCCCTAATTCAGTATTTCCACAACTTGAAAAAAGTAAGCATGTGCTTCTTGTACATAAAGTACCTGTTTTATTTTTACAGTAACAAACTGCGCTTGGTCTCGCCTTTCCTGCGCTCTGCCTCAGTGGAACCTGCCCGCCCAGACTCCTGGGCTCCTCTGCGCCTCTCCCGGGCTGCAGACCTAACTCAACTGCGTATCTCCCTCTTCTC
>NW_007745961.1:0-1249 GCF_000696425.1 Galeopterus variegatus
CTTCTTGTCTGTATCAGTCAGGGTTCAAACAGAGAAGCAGAAAAAGTAAGAATATATATACACACACATATATATATACACAGTCATGTGTCGCTTAATGACAAGGATATGTTCTGAGACATGTATTGCTAGGCAATTTCATAATTATACAAACATCATAGAATGTACTTACACAAACTTAGATCATATTTCCTAGTGCACACCTAGTCTCTGTAGTATAGGCTATGTTCTAACCACTGTCCTCTATGTGGTCTGTCATTGACTTAAATGTCATTGTGCCATTATGCAGAACATGACTATATATTTATACATATATAGATATTTCTGTTTACTTATTACAAGGAATTAACTTATACATCTGTGGGCTGGCTAAGTAAGTTGGAAGTCTGGAGGGCAGGCCATCAGAAAGGGCCTCCACAGGAACTCCCCAAGAAGAAACTTCACAGGAATGACCCAAAGCTGTTGGCCAGAGGCAAAATTTTTGTCTTCTTTAAAAAAACCTCAACTCTGCTTTTAAGACCTTCCAAACAATTAATTAAGGACTACCAAAGATAATAACTTGTACTTAAAGTCAACAGATTAGGGACTTTAATAAATCTGCAAAATCTCTTTACTGAATACCTGGGGACTCCAGCTTATCCAGGTCATTACAGCATAAAGCCATCACAGTGTCCTTCAAAGATTCCTGTTGGGAAAATGGAGTAGTTTGGTCAGGGCCCTTGCCTCGGGTCCAGTGGGTGTGGTTTTAGTACATCTTTTGTAAGCAAATTGTGTATGTCTGTGTGGAGTTAGTGTGCATACATGCCAATGTATCTTTTTAGTTTTGTTGCTATTCTTGTGTGCCTGAGAGAGAGAGAGGGAGGGAGGTAGAGATGAGTTTTAGTGTAGCAGGTGGTCAGGTGTCTGCCTTGGGCACCCACCTGGCACAGCCATGCTTTCCAACACGTGGCTTCCAAGGACCTTTTTGCTGGTTACCTAGCTCATAGACCTGCATGGAGGGGTCCAGTGACCCAGCCTGGCATGTGTGGGGTCTGGTGACCCAGCCTGGCATAAGAAAGGTTTGTGACCCAGTCTGTGAATGGGCTTGATGGGTTTGGGAACTCCAGAACCAGCCCTAGCTCAACAATCGGCCCAGGAGATTACTGGCAGGTGAAAGAGCTGGACAACTGGCATGGTCGTGGAGCTAGGCAATTGGTGTCACAGACAGGATTAGTAACTCTACAGTTGGCGATGTCGACAGGATTCCAGA
>NW_007745961.1:4774-6611 GCF_000696425.1 Galeopterus variegatus
TATTAATATCCACTGAAGCAAAACATTTTCTTTTTTTTCTGAAATTCCACAAATAGCTTACGTAATATCTATATGACTATTCTTCCTATCTATTTACAAAAATGAGTGCAAACATTTACCAAAATATGTGTACAAGACTGTTAACAGCAGATATATTCAAAATATTTTCAGAGACAACTGAATTATTTTTCAACAGTAGAATTAAGGTTGACACAACAATAAAAAAAAGAAACTACTTTTCAATAAAGCAACATGAGTGACTCTCATACGCATAATCATAAGGAAAATAAGCCTTACTCAAAAGACTGCATATATATGATTCTCTTTTATAAAGATCAAGAGAAAAAAGTAATATAGGTGATAGAAGCTAGTATAGTGGTTATCAAAGTAATTATATATTTTTAGAAAATATACAGTTTTTCAAACTGCTGATTTATATTTTTGTAAACTTTTGCGGAATCAGGAGTACATTGTTTTTTCTAAAACTGCAAAGCTCCAAAGACATAAAACAACATAAAAGAAAAATTATAATCTGGACATTAAATTTGACATATGGAAAAAATGCAAATAAAAAAGGCATTTATTTGTAAACTTAAATTATTACATTAAGTAATTCCGCCTACCTTAGGCAAAATGGAATTCACTTGGTGATTATCACAGAGTACCATACGGATGATAGTTTGTTAAGTACCGTCTTGTAGAAAGTGTAGGAATTAAGGACACTTTTATGTTGTCTACAGATAGAAACAGGCTGGGCAGCAGGAACCACATCAAAGACCAGACATTACAAAAATTGCTCACAGCCTATTACATGCACAGATTCTTTCTTCACTGAGTTATGACATAGCGAGTAGATATGTCGGTGAGAGTGGTTCTGAGGAACATCCGACTGGCTGAGGACAGTAACAGATCTAGTCCTCCGGCAGTGTAAGTGGGGCTGTGGAGTGTATCTGCTCTCTTCTGCTGTGAATTGTAGACACAATCTCCCTCCAAGATCAGACATATACAGAAAATTAGAATTTTGGAGGGGAGGGAGGGTTCAATGCTTGACTTCCCCAAAATATCAAATGGCCACCATAACTAGGGAACAGTATAAAATTTAAGAGAGTAATTAAGATGACAAGTGAAGTTTATCTTTTATGCTTGAAATCTGCTTTAGCTCTAAAAATGCAGAGAGATTAATAAGAGAATGCATGTTTCTGGGTGGAGCTTAATCAAACTATTTAATAATTTTACATTAGATTATCACAGCAGTCTTTGAAAAATGGAAAAATTGCTCTCCAGGTAATAAGTATAAAAATGTTTATAAACCATTAAAGAGAAAATGATTCGCCATTCAGTGAATTGACAATTGCGTACTTAATTAGTCCTTATAAATATAAATAAACCACCATTTAGTTTTATGATATACCAGTATTTTTTTCTGAAATACATAATTTAACTCACATTCAGATATACAATACTTAGTGCCACAGGAGACACATGTATTCATACCTCATTTATGAAGAATAAACATTAAATATTTAATAACTAGGTAAAATGTAAGCAAGCACTTTTGGTAAATGTATGACTAATAATTTAAATTTAAATAATTATAAAATTTTATTAACATGTCAACTGTATTTTGTGTAAAAATATCTATATTTTCATGTTTTAGGAGTGAAATGCCACATATAAAAATCTCGAAAAATTTCAAATGTTCTATCATAAAAAATAACAACATTGTCAATATATTTTATTACAAAAAGACAGTGTGGTTCTAATTTACAAAATTCCTGAAAAGTACATTAATATTAATGAGAAAAAGCTGCTTAAAATAGAATTATGGCAACCAGGA
>NW_007745961.1:7445-9407 GCF_000696425.1 Galeopterus variegatus
ATTCTGGAGGCTGGTAAGTCCAAGATCAAGATGCTGGCAGATTCGTTGTCTGGTAAAAGTTTGTTTCCTAGTTCATAAAATGGCACATTCTTGTTGTCTCGTCATAGGTAGTTCTCTGGGACTTCCTTTAAAAGGGAACTAATTCTACTCTCGAGAGCTCTTTCATGACTTAATAACCACCCAGAGGACCCACTTCCTAATACTACCATATTTGTGATTGGGTTTCAATATATGAATATTATGGGGACACAAACATTCAGACGATAGTAATACTTAAAACCAAAATTTATAATCTCACCTATTTCTCTTCTAAAGTGTGCAATTAAGATGTAAGCTGTAGCTTACTATGAACCAAAAAATTGGTATAAATTTTCACCCTTAAAACTTACACTACTATAGCAGAACACCAAATATCCCCTGTATTATAAAACTAAATAGAAAATGAAGTTAATTTGCATGAAAAAAAGAGAAAAGTCATTTATTCTCTTTTCTACCATTAAGTTCTGCTTAGAACTTTAAAAAATAGAGAGGAAAAAATAATCATTATTGTCCCTTGCCTATTATTTACTACAAATTAGAAATGAGGTATGCCTTATACAATACTTCAGATAGAGTTTTACTGTTCTCAAAAATTTATAAATTACTAAGTAAATGAAAATATCCTAAAACTGATTATAACCTGCTATTAAGGCATACTTAAAATAGATAGTACCCTGCTGGTTCTCATGGGCACAAATATATTTCCAGTAATTCAGAATATGAGATTTAGTTGAACTGCTAATTGCATACAAAAAACTAGGTCATATAATTTGCCATTAAATTAACTGTATACATACAAATGATCGTGCTGCATTTTGTGTTTTAACAAGTTAGTGTCCTGTGTATGGCAGCTTGTACTTTAAATTCTTATTTTTATTTCAGAGGATGTTTTGTCAGAAACTTAAAATAAGTTATTTTTTAAACAGAATTTTAAAAGGTATTTTTTCACATCTAAATTTATACCTTTCTTTTTTCTTTTTAAAAAATTATACAAATTAAGACTTGAAGATTAGTCTTAACTTTTAGTCAGTATGAAAAAGAAACCTTTTCAGAATTACTGTAGAATGGTCTTAAAGTCCAAAGAGATATCATTACTACAAGCCATTTTTCACCTTCAGTTTAAAAGATAGAGGTGTATATGACAAAAAAAAAAAAAAAAAACACTACATATACCTCCCCCCCAAAAAACATCATAGAAGACCCATAGAAGGTCTGAACTACATGCTCTTTAAGTCATAGCATAAGTACCTTATTTCCACAGTGATAAGGTTTGGTTAATTATATTTTGACAAAGCAATAGCCTTCTTTTGAATGATTATGTCTTTTTGAATAATGACACAGAATTTTAAAATAGAAACTTATTTAGATTCTAAAGGCACATTGCATTTAAGTATTTTAATGTTTTAATATTTCACAAAGTTCAAAAATATTTTGATTCAAATTAAGGTAAATATATGCACTATATTCTATTTTTTCCAGGGTAAATTTTATTCTAATAAAGAATTACATCATTGAATATTATACTTCTATCAGACATTAATTTCAATTTTATTTTTCCTCATTTTCAACATTTGAAAGGTATAAAAACTGAATGCAAATAAAATTTAAGTTTTACAATAAAATTATCTATTATTATTTTAGAATTATTAATTTTTTTACAAATGTAATCACAAGAAATTTAAAATACTAAAAAACAGAGATGAGATGACAAAGATTTGAACATACAAATTCAGATTATTAAGGAATCTTTAAGGACCAATCTATTCCTAAATAAACATTCAGTAACAAATATAGAAAAAGGCAAGTAAAGAGTATGTGTATGTATGTGTGGGTATGTATGTATATCTCATAAAATATAAATGATATTCAGTAGTAGTGATCAGTTTACTATTTTTCAATAAATAAGTTAAAGTTAGAGATGTA
>NW_007745961.1:12199-14112 GCF_000696425.1 Galeopterus variegatus
TCTAGCAAGACATGAAGAAATATATTTTTTGATAACATTCAAAATGCAATATGGGTAAAATAAAAAACAAAACCCTTAGCAAACTAGAAAGAGAAGGATATTTTTCAGTCTAATAAAAGGTATTACAAAACAAATATAGGAAAAGATATACTTAATGTTCAAATATTATTAGCATTTATTTAAAAGGAAGAAATCAGATTACATGGTCTACTATTACAGTAGTCATTTAAAATGGTATAGAAACAAGAAAAGAAATACAGGTATTGGAAAAAGAAAATAAAAATGTCTATAGTCACAAATTTGTTTATCTGTATGAAAAACTCAAAAAAGAATATATAGTTAAATTAGAATTAAGAGTTAGGTAGAAAATCAACATCATATCAATTGCATTTCTTACACAAGAACAACAGAATGTGTTTATTTCCTAAAAAGATACTGTTTAGAGGATCTTCCCCAAAATATGATATCTAATATTAAATCTGGCAAATGAGATGTTTCATTCAAATGAAGAAAGCTATAAATGTTTATTGAACGACATTACCACAAACTTAAATAAGCTTAGAGCTATGCGTGAGACTATTAATATTGTAAACATGTTTGTTCAACTCAAACTATTAAATTATTTACAAAAACTAGGCAATTTTAATCAAAACTGCAATAATAACTTATGTAGCATTTGAAAAGTTGATTTATATATATATATTAAAGTGTAACTGGAGTGAATTGACAAGTTTTAAGAAAAAAAACAATGGGGGCACTTGTGGAACAGGAGAAAAAGATATTTCAAGAGCCATAGTAATAGGGAGCATGTGATGCTCTTGTGCTAATAAACATGAACAGAACAGAAGAGGGAGCNTTGCATTTAAGTATTTTAATGTTTTAATATTTCACAAAGTTCAAAAATATTTTGATTCAAACTAAGGTAAATATATGCACTATATTCTATTTTTTCCAGGGTAAATTTTATTCTAATAAAGAATTACAGCATTGAATATTATACTTCTATCAGACATTAATTTCAATTTTATTTTTCCTCATTTTCAACATTTGAAAGGTATAAAAACTGAATGCAAATAAAATTTAAGTTTCACAATAAAATTATCTATTATTATTTTAGAATTATTAATTTTTTTACAAATGTAATCACAAGAAATTTTAAATACTAAAAAACAGAGATGAGATGACAAAGATTTGAACATACAAATTCAGATTATTAAGGAATCTTTAAGGACCAATCTATTCCTAAATAAACATTCAGTAACAAATATAGGAAAAGGCAAGTAAAGAGTATGTGTATGTATGTGTGGGTATGTATGTATATCTCATAAAATAGAAATAATATTCAGTAGTAGTGATCAGTTTACTATTTTTCAATAAATAAGTTAAAGTTAGAGATGTATTGGTAAAGATATAAATATCTCTTCTTGCAAGTATTAATGTAATTTACAATTATATTTACTTCATTAACTGGCAATTACATTATGCAAGTTTACCTCTGCCACTTTTGATACCAAACATCTTATCCCTGTTAACAGAAAACACACTGTAGTTTTCCTATAAAGCTAAAAAATAAGGAATTCCAATTTTTTTAAGGTTAAAAGCAATTTCACAGGAAAGGTACATCACTGGGTTTTCAATCATGCAGAATTAGAAACTCTATGTTCAGGCCAAATTCTTGACATACTTTGAGGTATTATAGATATTTCAGCAGATTTGAGAAGAAAACAAATTTAAATTCAGTACAAATAAATATTTTTTTTTCTTTTTTCGTGTCCGGCAACGGACTGCAACCCTCAGTGTCGTGCCCGTACCGGACCGGGACCAGCAACGGGATCGCATCCCTCGGCGCTGCGCCCGCCCCTCGCTCAGCCAGTGAGCGGGAACCGGTCTGTATGTGGGATCCGAACCCTCGG
>NW_007745962.1:0-9818 GCF_000696425.1 Galeopterus variegatus
TTCACTCTGTTGATTGTTTCCTTTGCTGTGCAGAAGCTTTTTAGTTTGATATAATCCCATTTTTTAATTTATGCTTTTCCTCCCTGTGCTTCTGAAGTGTTATTCATAAAGTCTTTGCCAAGACCTGCATTCTGAAATGTTTCTCCTGTTTTCTTCTAGAAGTTTTATAGTTTTATGTCTTACATTTAAGTCTTTAATCCATTTTGAGCTGATTTTGGCATATGGTGAGATAGGAGTCTAGTTTTATTCTTCAGTATATGGATCTCCATTTTCCCAGCACCATTTATTGAGGAGGTTGTCCTTTCCCCAATGTATGTTCTTGGCTACTTTGTCAAAAATCATTTTGCTGTAGGTACATGGAATTAATTCTGAATTCTTTATTCTGTTCTATTGGTCAATGTGTCTGTTTTTGTGCCAGTACCATGTTGTTTTGATTACTATAACTTTGTAGGATATTTTGAAGTCAGGGAGCATGATACCTGCCCCTTTTGTTCTTTTTGCTCAGGATTGCTTTGTCTATTCAGGATCTCTTGTTGTTCCATATAGATTTTTGAATTATTTTCTTCTATATCTGTGATGTTTGTCTGTGTGTCATTAGTAGCTTGTGATGGAATTTGGATGTTTTGTCCCCTCCAAAACTCATGTGGAAATTAAATCCCTCATGTGGCAGTGTTGGAAACTGATTGGGTAATGGGGGCAGATCCCTTATGAATGGATTAATGCTCTCCCAGGGGGAGGAGGGATTAATGAGTGAGATCTTGCTCTGTTAGTTCTCGTGAGAGCTGGTTGTTTAAAAAGACCCTGGTACCTCTTGCTTCCTCTCTCTTGCTTCTTCTCACCATGTGATCTGCTCATACCCACCAGCTACTTGCCGCTTTCCACCATGAGTAGAAGCAGACTGAGGCCCGTGCCAGATGCAATTGTCCCAGAATTGTAAGCCAAATAAACCTCTGTTCTTTGTAAATTACCCAGTCTCACATATTTCTGTTATAGCAACACAAACGGACTAATACAGTTTGATAGGGATTGCATTGAATCTGTAGATCACTTTGGGTAGTATGGTCATTTTGATGCTATTGATTTTTCTAATCCATGAGTGTGGATGTCTTTCCATTTTCTTGCATCATCTTTAATTTCTTTAATTAGTGTTTTATATTTCTCCTGGTAGAGATCTTTCACCTCCTTGGTTAAATTTATTCCTAGGTATTTTATTTTTTTGGTTGCTATTATAAATGGGATAGCTTTCTTGATTTCTTTTTCTGCTATTTTGTTGTTATATAGAGATGTTACTGATTTTTATATGTTGATTTTGTATTCTGCAACTTTACCAAATTTATTTATCAGGCTAGGAGTTTTTTGGCAATCTTTAGGTTTCTCTCCATATAAAATCATTGTCATCTGCTACCAGGGACAACCTGACTTTCTCCTTTCTGATTTGGATGCCTTTTATTTCTTTCTCTAGCCTAATTGCTCTGGCGAGACTTCCAGTATTATGTTGAATAGGAGTGGTGAGAGTGGACATCCTTGTTTTGTTCCAGTTCTTAGAAGGAAAGCTTTCAGCTTTTCCCCATTCAGTATGATACTAGCTGTGAGTTTGTCATATATAGCCTTTGTTGTATTAAAATATGTTCCTTCTATACCTAATTTGTGGAGAGTCTTTATCATGACATGATGTTGAATTTTATCAAAAGGTTTTTCTGCATCTGTTGAGATGATCATTTTTTTTTCTTTTATTCTGTTGATGTGATATATTACGTTTATTGATTTGTGTATGTGGAGCCATCCTTGCAACTCTGGGGTAAATCCCACTTTATTGTGATCATTATGCTGTGTTGTTGGGTTTGGTTTGCTGGTATTTTATTGAGAATTTTTGCATCTGTGTTCATTATTAATACTGGCCTGTAGTTTTCTCTTTTTTTTGTATCTTTGCCTGGTTTTGGTATCAATGTAATGCTGTCCTCATAGTATGAGTTTGGAAGAATTCCATCCATTTCAATTTCTTAAAATAGTTTAAAAAGTATTAGTATTCATTATTCTTTAAATGTGTGGTAGTATTCAGCAGTAAAGCCATCTGGTGTTGGGCATTTCTTTGTTGGGAGACTTTTTATTATGGATTACATCTCATTACTTGTTATTGCTCTATTTAGGTTCTATTTCTTTTTGGTTCAATCTTGGTAGGGCATATATGTCCAGGAATTTATCCATTTTCTTTATGTTTTCATATTTATTGGTGTATAGTTGTTTATAGTACTTTCTTTTTTTTTTTTTAAGATGAACAATAAGGGGATCTTAACCCTTGACTTGGTGTTGTCAGCACCATGCTCACCCATACAGCTAACCAGCCATCCCTATATGGGATCTGAACCCATGGCCTTGGTGTTATTAGCACCACACTCTCCTGAGTGAGCCACAGGATGGCCCTGTTTATAGTAGTTTCTGATGATCCTTTCTATTTTGGTGCTATCTGTTGTAATGTCTCCATTTGCATTTCTGATTTTATTTATTTGGGTCTTTTTTTCTCTTGGTTTGTCTGGCTAGTGATTTGCCAATTTTGTTTATCTTTTTGAGGAACCAACTTTTCATTTGATTTATTTTCTTGTATTGTATTTTTTAGTCTGAATTTCATTTATTTCTGCTCTGATTTTTATTATTTCCTTTCTTCTAGTTATTTTGGGTTTTGGTTGTTCTTGCTTTTCTAGTTCCCTAAAGTGCATTGTTAAACTGTTTATTTGAAATCTTTCTATTTTTTTGATGTGGGTGTTTATGGCTATAAACTGTTAATACTACATTGGCTGTATCCTATAGGTTTCGATATATTGCGTTTCTGTCTTCACTAGCTTCAAGAAATTTTTTGATTTCCTTCTTAATTTCTTTTTTGATCCATTGGTTGTTCAAGAGCTCATTGTTTAACTTCCATGTATTTGTGTAGTTTCACAAGTTCCTCTTGTTACTGATGTCTAGTTTTATTCCATTATGGTCAGAAAAAATACTAGATACTATTTCAATTTTTTTGAACTTATTGAGACATTTTGTGGTCTAACATATGGTCAGTCCTAGAGAACATTCCTTGTGCTGATTTAAAGAATGTGTATTCTGTTCTTATTGGATGATGTACTCTGTATATGTGTGTTAGGTCCATCACGTCTATGGAGCATTTAAGTCCATTGTTTCCTTAATGATTTTCTGTTGGGATGATCTGTCCAATGCTGAAAGTAGGGTTTAAAGTTCCTGGCTGTTATTGTGTTGGTGTCTATCTGTCCCTTTAGATCTGATAATATTTGCTTTATATATCTGGGTGCTCCAGTGTGGGTTGCATATATATTTATAATTGATACCTTTATCATTACATAATGCCTTTCTTTGTCCCTTAGTACAGATTTTGATATAAAGTCTGTTTTATTTGGTATAAGTATAATTAATCCTGCTCACTTTTGTTTTCCATTTGCATGGAATATCTTTTCCCATCCTTTCACTTACAGTCTGTGTGTTTCTTTGTACATAAGGTGTGTTTCTAATAGCAGCATATGGATGGATCATGTTTTTTATACATTCTTCCAGTCTATGTCTTTTGATTGGAGCATTTAATATGCTTACATTCAAGGTTATTATTTATATGTGAAGTCCTACTCCTGTCATTTTGTTGTTGTTTTCTGATTGCTTTGTGTAGCCTTTGTTCCTTTTATGTTTATCCTAGCACTTTGGTGGTTTTATGTATCGATAAGGTTTGAATCCTTTCTCTTTCTAATTTGTATTATCTACCAGTAAGTTTTATATGTTCAGATATTTTCATGATGGTGGTTGTTATTTTTTTCTCTTCTAGATGTGGGAATCCCCTAAGCATTTCTTGTAAGGCTGGTCTGGTGCTGATGAATTCCTTTAAATTTTGCTTGTCTGAGAAAGACTTTATTTCTCCTTCATATCTGAATATAATATTTTTGTCTAGCAGTTTTTTTTCTTTCAGTTCTTTGACTATATCATCCCATTTTCTCCTGGCCCTTAGGGTTTCTGCTGAGAAGTCTGCTGCTAGTCTAATTGGGATCCCTTTATAAGTGCCTTGCTGTTTTTCTCTTGCTATTTTTAAAATTCTCTCTTTAACGTTAAAGTCTTTAACTTTGGATGGTTTAACTACTTGGAGATGACTTATTTGTATTGAATCTATTCGGGGACCTTTCAGCTTCCATTTGGGTGTTCACATCTTCCAAAGAATAAGGAAATTTTCAGCTATTATTTCTTTAAGTAGGTTTTTAATCTCTTTTGTTTTCTTCTCCTTGTGTAATGCTTGTAATTCAAATGTTTGTTCACTTAATGGTATCCCGTAGATCTTGTAAGTTTCTGTTTTATTCTTTATTCTTTTTTTTGTCTTCCCATGTTATTTTAAAACTGCTATCTTCAAGATCAGTCCATTGTTCAGACTCTCAGATGAAAAATTTATTTCATTCAATGAATTAATTCCAAGATTTCTGCTTGATTTTTTAAATGATATCTATCTTTTGTTGAATTTCTCATTTGACTTGTGAATTGTTTTTTTATTATTATTTCATTTAACTATTTGTATTCTATTGTATCTCAGTGAGTTTTCTTAAGATTATTATTTGAATTCTTTTTCCAGCAAGTTGACAATTTCTGAATCTTTGGGATCAGTTGCTGGGGCATTATTTTGTTCTGTTGTGCCAGTTCTTGGGGCCTGATATGAGGTCATGCTTTCCTCTGCAGGTCAGCAGCTGGGCTGTCAGTGGCAGAGATGCTGAGCTGCTTCTCAGGAAGTGGGCAGGGCCACTAGGTAGGCTGTAGTGAGGGGACTCATCTATCCACTTCTTGGGTGGTGGATGGGACCACTAGGCAGGTCTGCTGTGAAGTGATCTAGCCAGCTGCTTCTGGCCAACGGGAAGGACCACTAGGCAAACCTGCAGTGAAGTGGCCCATCCAGCTGCCTCTGGGCAGTGGGGCTGGGCTGTAAGCAAGCCTGCAGTGAAGGGGCCAGTGCAACTGCATCTGGGACTGTTGGCAGAAGCAGGCTGCTAGGTGGGACTGTTCAGGACACCTGAGGGTGTATTCATTAGGGTAGAGAACTGTGAGCTGTTTTTCCATGTTGGGGGCTCAGATGCACACAACACAACCAGCTGGTGAGTCTGGAGGTAGGCAGAGGTATAGGGGATGGTCCACCTGAGAAGGCTCTGCCTGTCCAGTCTCTAACTGGGGAGTTGGGGGTACATCAGTTTAACAGGACTAGGGGTAGCTTCCCAACTGCAGAACTAGAGTCACAGCTGCTATGAACCCAGCCAGGCTTCAAGCCATAGGGAATAGGGCATTATAGCCTCCACAGTGCACTGGGACAAGGGTAGAGCCTTAAGGTTGAGAAAGTGCTGTGGCTGCTAGCCCCAGGGCAGGATGCTTGTGTAAGAGCTCCGGTTTCAAGGTGATGCAGTACTGCATTGGCCTGGGTCACGAGAGTGTGGTGTGGGGAGTGGGGAGTACAAAGTTTGTGATACTGTTCTAGAGCATTGCCATGTGTGTTTACTAGGGCTCTTCCCATGGCTCTGTGCTTGCCCTGCTGAAGGATTTGCTGGCCTCTGTGGTGAGGATGTGGGTTGGTATAGGTCCTTGCCTACCTTATTGCTGCAAGGGAAAATTCTTCCTGTGCTGATCTCAGTGTCAGAGATGGGGTGGCTAAGGCCATGTGCCTCTCTCTCCTTTCTATGTCACCATCCTGGGCTTATGTGATCCACAGGGATATCATCACTCTCCTGCTGCTCACCTACACTTTTCCACCAATGCTCCCAAGTATTTCTGGTGAAACACACCCTGGGCACCTCTAGTTCACCATCTTGCCCCACCTCCTCTCTATGTAATTTTTGGTGCTCTCTCTTTTTTCGTGTAGATCTGATTTTCCATCTAATGCCCTCCTCTTTCAGTGTGAAGACCTTATTTAGAAGATCTGCTGATGAAAAATTCTCTCAGCTTTCATCTATTTACTTTAAAATATTTTATTTTAACTTTTGAAGGATATTTTCAATAGTATTTAGGGTTTACAGTGTTTTTTTCTTTTCCTTTGTTGCTTTAAAGATATCATTAATTTTGTTCCGGCTTCCTCCCCCATCCATGATAAATTACTTGTTATTCTTGTTATTGCTCTCCTGATTGGAATATGTACTTTTTTCACTCACTGTGGCTACTTTTATAACTTGTCCTGTTCCTTATCTTTGATTTTCAGCAATTTGAGTATAACCTGCATAAGTGTGGTTTTTTGCTTGTAGGATTATAGAGTGTTGTATTTTCACCAAATTTGGGAAATTTTGGCCATTATAACATTGACATTATTTTTCTGGTATGTTCTAGCTTTCCTTCTCTTTTGAGACTCCAGTTACAGATAATTAAACCACTTTGTATTGTCTACACTTCACTGACACTCTGCTCCTTTCTCGTTTCTGTCTCCCCACCCGCCTTCTGTTCTTTTGGTAGGATGATTTCTACTTGTCTGCCTTCACATTTATTGACACTTTCTTCTGACCATTTACAATCTAATATTAAGGCCATCCATTTTTTAATTTAAGATGTTATACTTTTCCACTATAGAGTTTCATTTGGTTATTTTTATAGTTTACATAACTATAAAACTGCTAATATTTTTCTTCTGTTCACTAATTAGGTCTATCTTATCTTAGTATTTTTATATGTTTAGATAGCTGTTTTAGAGTCCTTGTCTTCTAATTCCAGCATCGTAGTCATCTTAGGTTCTATATCTATTTCTGTCATTTTTCTTGGTTAGTGACTTTTTTTTTCCTGCTTCTTAGATTGTCTAATATTTTTGAATGATATGCTGGACATTATAGATAAGAACATGTAAGTGTGTTTATTTTATGTTGTCTTTCTTTAAATGTCTCCCTTCAGTGCTATAGAACACTCAAACTTACTCTTCCTATCTAGCTGCAATTTTCTATCCATTGACCATGCTTGCCCTAGGCCCAGCACCAACCCTGCTTTACCAGTCTCTAGTAACCACTACCCTACTCTCTATTTCTATGAGATCAATTTTTTTTTAGCTTCCACATATGAGTGAAAACATATGGTGCTTCTCTTTCTGTGCCTGATTTATTTCCCTTAACATAATTCTTTCCAAGCTCATCCACATTGTTGCAAATGACAGGATTTCATTTCTTTTTTATGGCTGAATAGTATTCCATTGTGTAATATATCATATTTTCCTTATCCAATCATCTGTTGATGGACACTTAAGTTGGTTCAATATCTTGGCTATTGTGAATAGAGCAGAGGTAAACATGGGAGTACAGGTATTTCTTCGACATGTTGATTTCCTTTCTTTTGGATATGTACACAATAATGGGATTGCTGAGTCAATATGGTAGTTCTATTTGTAGTTTTTTGAGAAACATCCATGATGTTTTCTATAATGTCTGTACTAATTTACATTACTACCAACAACATATGAGTTCCCTTTTTTCCATATCCTCAACAGCATTTTTTATTTTCTCTCTTTGGTAATAGTCATTCTAACTGGGGTGATTCTAACTGTGGTTAGTGATGTTGAGTATTTTTTCATGTATGTGTTGGCCATCTATATGTCTTCTTTTAAGTAATGTCTATTCAGCTCATTTGCCCATTTTCAAATCAGATTATTATTATTTTTTTCTATTGAGTGGTTTGAGTTCCTTGTATATTCAGTTGTTTCTTTAAAGGTACAGGCTCTCTTTATTAAGTTTTTAGAAAATGTCTACAAAATATCCAAATCTGAATAGCCAGCTATCTTTTTTGGTCTGTCATTATTTATAGTAAAAATAGTGTTACATGAAAAAAAACCCAAAAAACAATTAGGTCATCTTGCATCTCAAATTATTTTATAAATGCTTTTTCTTGAGATAATTATTATATTTTGGCTATGCAGCAGAACTGCTTTGTACATAGGTAAACACTTAATAAGATATTTATGCAACATCAAAATTTAATAAAATTAAGAAATTATACTGCTTCAGCAAGGACTTTTTAAAGCTGAACTGAAAAAATATATGTATATAGTAATAAAAATAATAATAACATTGTACTATTAGTCTATAGCAGTGAAAAATACAATGCTATTAGCAGACTTTGGTGCTGTGATTGATGTTACATTGTAAGTTTTATTCACTTTTTCTTCCTCCTCCAACAGTGCAAATGTCAACATAAGGGAAAAAGCCATAACGTGTAAGTATTACTATGAAAATAGTTTGACTTTGTGGACCTCCTATGACTGTCTACTGGCCTGAAAGGAACTCTGAGCCACACTTTGAGGAATTCTAACATATCCCAGTGCTGTGGGGCGTCTAGAATTTCTGTTCGGCTCCCACTTTTGGTTCATTCATTCTTGGTGTTACTGAGTGTCGTTACATGCATGTGCAGTTCACCTCTTGATTGAGAACTGTGGTGAAACCTCACACAAACTTCTGCCACCCATGCAAGCTCTCTTTCCAGTTTGGAGCCCTGTGCCACAAATTCCAGCTATTTCAACAGAGCTGAACTCTTGCCTCTGCTGATTCAGTTCGGTGATACTGTAGTGACTTTCACAGCCGTCTTACAAATGGCAGAAAGCAGAAGGAATGTGGTGGTGCTGCTGGGAGTTGTGGAGGTGGGGCTTATGTGTGAGCTTCCAGAATTTCTCTCAAGTATCACAGTCCTGAGTTGCTTGCTGTCCAATGTCTGAAAACAGTTCCTTTTTAAATTTTGTCCTGTTTCATAGTTGCTTTTAACCTGAGGTTAGGGTAACATCAGTTATTTTGACATGGCCAGAACTGAAAGTTCAAAAGATAGTTTTGATCAAATCATCAAGGTGGGAAGGGAATGTATTAAAAAAGTCATATTTACTGACATAGAAAAAGATGCCAAAAAAAAAAAAGTTTTGTGGAGGAAATTGTAAATATGTTTATTCAAGAGTCACATTTCAAAGGTGTTTTTCCCATCTCAATTACCACTTTTTGGCAACATATTTCATAATAATTAGTACTAACACAAGAACAATGAAGAAAATGTAATTTTCTTTGAATCTTGGTAAATTAATCCATTGAGATTTAGATCTGTCTTACTGATCTACAAAAGGTAAATGCCAATGACAAGTCTTAAATTTTCATGCAGTTGAAAGCTAGGTAGTTGATAGTGTATACTATTATTAAATCTAGTATCCAGTACAAGGCTGGTAATAAAAAAAAAAAAAAAACTAAAACTAAGCTTGAGATAATATGTTTGCAGGAGATGGGTGAAGAACATTTTAATTGTCTTTAGAATATTGGTGTTTTGTCAGATTTCAAGTGTTGAGTTGATAATTTAATGTGTACATGATAACCGAATATAGACATCCCTGGGTATCCATGAGAGATTGGTTGTAGGACTTCTGAGAATACTAAAATTGCATGCTCAGTTCCTGATATAAAATAATATAGTATTTATATATAACCTAGTATTTCTTCCTGTATACTTTGTCACCCCTAAATTACTTATAATATCTAATAAAATGTAAATGCTATGTAAATAGCTGCTACACAATATTGGTTTTATTTGTATTTTTTGTATTATTTTTTAATGAATATCTTCAATCCACAGTTGGTTGAATCTGCTAATGTAGAACCCTCAGATATGGAGGGCCGACTCTGTACTCTTCAGATAACCATAAATCTGGAGAACCAATACAATAAGAATATTGGTGTTTGGAACTGAAAGCTCAAGTGCAAGTTAAAAAAAACAAAAAACAAACAAATAAAAATAAAAAACAAAGAAAACAGTGAATGATTGTGTATGGGGAGTTTATTCATTAACAGAAACTAACTGAGTACCCA
>NW_007745962.1:13865-14110 GCF_000696425.1 Galeopterus variegatus
AAAAAAAAAAAAACAAAACAATTAGGTCATCTTGCATCTCAAATTATTTTATAAATGCTTTTTCTTGAGACAATTATTATATTTTGGCTACTCAGCAGAACTGCTTTGTACATAGGTAAACACTTAATAAGATATATATGCAACATCAAAGTTTAATAAAATTAAGAAATTATACTGCTTCAGAAAGGACTTTTTAAAGCTGAACTGAAAAAATATATGTATATAGTAATAAAAATAATAATAAC
>NW_007745963.1:0-201 GCF_000696425.1 Galeopterus variegatus
CACATCCTTGGTTAGCTCAATTCCTAGGTATTTTATTTTTTTGGTGGCTATTGTAATTGGGTAGACTTTCTTGATTTCTCTTTCTGCATGTTCACTATTGGTGAATAGAAATGCTACCGATTTTTTGTGTGTTGGTTTTATATTCTGCTACTGTGCTGAACTCATTTATCACCTCCAAGAGTTTTTTTGTAGATACTTTAG
>NW_007745963.1:4032-14108 GCF_000696425.1 Galeopterus variegatus
CTTTTGGTGGTGTATTTTCTTGGTTTTTTGCATTTCTGGTATCTTTTTTTGGATGTTTACTCATTTTGGCAGGGAGTTTCACTGTGCACTGGTTTGACCCTCTGGCTAGGTAAGGTATGGCTGTGTTTGTCAATTTGGTATGCCTACTCTGTGACTGCTCAGATGGCCCTTAGTGTTCTATGTGTGTGTTTGCCTCGGGTCTTGGGCCTTTCCAGGAAGCTTCCTCTCTGGTCAGCTCTGGGAGTTCTCCCTGTTCCTTGTGTTCTGTCTCTGGCAGCTGGATCCTGTCTTGCTGGCCCGACAGGGTGTGTGAGATCTGTAAGTCTCCACCTCGCTATCCGGGCATTTCCCCTCTCTGTGTGCATTTGGTGGGGCCTCCCGGGGGGTGTGTCTTTTTTTCCGAGACTTCTCCTCCTTTGCCGGACCCCTCCCCTCTCTGTGCGCTCAGTACAGGGCTGGGGCATGTCTTCTGCAATCCTCATCTCTCAGCCCCGCCTGGCCCAGAAGGGGTCTCAGGCCTCCGCCATGGACACTGTGGGCATTCCTGTGGCCCTGGTCATGGCCCTCTCTGGGCCTCCCACCTTACCCCCGGTATTGCGGCCCCCTGTGTGGTTGAGTTATCTCCCACACCAGGGCGCGAGCACCCCGGGGGAGGATCCCACAGCACACAGTTCCTCTTTGAATCCCCCCAGCGTGAGCCAGCTCGGTGCCCTCAGGCCGTCAGCTCTCTGGCAGGTTCAAGCGGGCTCGTGGGCACCCCGGTCACCCCTCTCCCAACCAGAAATCAGTCTGGGGTTCTTCCGAACTGAAGGCCACAGAGATGGTATCTGCCTCCTGGAAGCAGGAAGTTTACCTGGGGCCGAAGCCCCAGGTGTGTGGAGTGACAGTCTGGCCAGGATCCTCTTTCCTGCCCTCCCGACACTGGCCGGGGGCTCCCCACGCCACCAGCCCTGCCAGAGATCCACGGGTGGAGTGGGATTGGTGGCCGGTCCACAGGCCCCAGTGGGCCCTGTGCTGAGGCACACAAATGGCATGGCTCAGTGAGGACCCACGCCAAGTGAAGATGGCTGGCCTGCCCGATCTGATCTGGCCGGCTCCGCCCACACTGGAGAAAATGGAGGCAGTGCTGATGCCGGCACCTAGCCTGGTGTGGTACGTGGGAGCCGGGCGGGCGTTTGCCCCACAAGCGGGGCTGGGCTGGTGGTCACTCACAGAGCTCCCAGAGCTGGGCCAGTCCAGCGCCTTCCTCTCCGTCTCTGCATTGCCGCTGCCGTCTTTCCTGGCCTTTGTTGCCTCGGGCTGCTCGCTCGGTCTCCCGGCGCAGTTGGGGTGCTCTCAGGAATCTTCTTTTGTATCGGCCCTAAAACCTCGAGACTGTAGTTGCTTTTTTTCATTGTAGATTAGTTGATCAGTGATTTATTCGTTTTTTGTTGCTCTGGGCAATGCAAATAGTACTCTTGCAGCACAGCACACACTTCTCAGGCTCGCTCTGTCTTCTGGCATGCCCGCTCCAGACCCGTCGCCATCTTGAAATCCCTACAATTTTTTAATAAGAGCAGTTAAGTGTTTTTTTTAGAAAATCTGGTTGTTCCATCACAGGAGAGCAAATTCTAACCCTATATTAGAATACTTTTGACATTAGTTTTTAGAAAAACTCACACATAATTTGTTTTTAAACCTAGTTATTTTTTTTACTGTAAAACCCTTTTAACAAACTTATCTACATAAACCTTTATCAAGATTTACTCAGACATTCTGTTCTTGTCCTATACTTCCTACTTTCTAAATAGCCATTTTACTCTAGGACAAAAATACACTGTACTAGATGATTTCTTACATAAAAATTATTTTTCTTTCTCTGTAGCCCCTCCAACCATAACCATATCCCCACATCCATAGTCTTCTTTAAATTACCTCCTTTTTACATACTTGTTTCTTTTTTATCAATGTTATATTGCCCTAATTTGTCTAAAAATTATATATAAAAAGCGGGGTTTGGGGTTTTTTTTGTTTGTTTGTTTGTTTGTTTTTTTGTTTTGGCAGGGTTTACAACCTAAAAGCTTCTAGCAAAGACAAATGTAGTACTGTTTGATTAGTAAACCCAGGCAACATTGTGTTGATAAGAACATTTTTATACATTCAGGTTAGTAAATAGGCGTCCATTTATCAGAGCAAATTATACAAAGCCCATTTTGAGTTTTAGCTATATTTACCAAATACATATTTATCATTTCCCAGCCAAAAACTTGGTGTATTAGATTTATACCCTTATTAGTTAATGCTAACTAGGGCCTATGCGATATTTGGTATAGGTTTCTTTTCACTAGCCATTTCAGGTCCTGGGTTTTCACGTGGCATTTGGAGCCATGTGGAGCTTAAGACAGAGGGCGGTATATACATAAAAGATATTGTTTCTCCGAGCATGGCCAGGAGGCAGAGCTGAGATAACAAGGAGACATATTGAACTAGAGACAAATTCAGGTAAAAGGTTTGAATCAAATTTTGAAAATATATTTATCAAAACTTTAGAAGATTTAAGTCATGTGAACTTGAAAAGCATACTTATTTATTTAATGAATGTGCATTAATTATAAGCCAATTTGGTACCTTGCACATAACACAATTTACACAAATAAACATGAACATATAGACATACAGCTTACACACGCATATATGCAGACATAACAACAAGAACAAACGAGGATCTTATAGGTTTTGTTTAAAATGTAACAGAAAAGCTCACTAGTGAAAAGGACAGTCAGGTTTAGATTGTGCTATTTTCAAAAGACTTATTGGTGAGGCCTCACCTTACCTAAAAGAAAGCAAGATAACAAATTACATTGTAAAGCAAAGTATGCAAACCTTTTCAAGAAGATGCAGAGATTTTCTTCCTTTTAAGAAAATAGCATAGAATTCTACTGTAGGATTTTGTGAAGAAATATGTAGATGAGACTTAGAGAGAATTTAGAAGTCTGTTTAAGATGCCAGGAAATTTGAGAACATCTAGTTAAACAGGTAGATTTTACTTTAGTTTTTGTTTCTAAAATGAGTTACTGAGCTCAAGAGCTGAGCCACCAATCAGAGATGAAACCATTTGACGTTTCTAAAATGAGTTACTGAGCTCAAGAGCTGAGCCACCAATCAGAGATGAAACCATTTGACTCCTCAGGTTTTTGGGAGAAGAGCAGTAGACACAAAAGGGGTCTGGTTGGTGCTATGGCTGCTTTTCTTCATAAAACCTGAGTCTTCAGTGAAAAAGAGTAGCACATGTAGTTAAGAAAAGAACCACTGCTTTTAAGAGAGAAGAGAAGCATTGTACAGATAAAAACATGCTCAAATAATACCAACCCTGTAAAGAAATAGTAACTTCTTTTACTTTAGATTGTCCAATTTAAAGTTTTCTTAGTCACTGGCAAAGAATAAGTTTTATCTTTTTTTTTTTTTTTTTTTTTTTTTTTTTTTGTCCTTTTTGAGACCGGCCGCACCGCGCTCAGCCAGTGAGCACTGTGAGTGCACCAGTCATCCCTGTATAGGATCCGAACCCACAGCAGGAGCGCTGCTGCGCTCCCAGCACCGCACTCTCCTGAGTGTGCCATGGGCTCGGCCCAGTTTTATCTTTTTTTGATGACATAAACATGTCTTAGTTTTTTGTTAAGGTCTTGGATAGGTTTCAGAGCGATTTGACATAGATTCCTAGTTGTTAACTTAATGAGACCCATTGCATAATTAACCAGTGACCAGTTTGTTCCCAAATTTTTATGTTAAGGCTCCCTTCCTTGAGGTATCAAGGACATGGTTGTCTGATATCCACTAACAGTTTTACAAGCTGCCATTCGGCTACCTAAAGCCTGCCAATTTAAGGAGACGTTGGAGTTGTAATGTATGTTCAGTTTTCCCTTTTGTTAACGAATTATCCATATTTTAAAAGTAAAGAGAAGGAAAAAATACTTCCTGGGTCAAAAAGACCTAACTTTGACCTGCCACAGGTGTGCAATCGCTAATTGAAAGCCACCTGTGATTCCCTTACCGGGATGCATCTCCCTTATTAGGGACTCCATTGCCAGGATGAATTGGACATCCTATTCCTGTCCAATGCTTGGCAGGTCAGTCTCCAATCCGTGGAGAATGTCCTCACATGGGGCACCATTTTGTTGCTTTGCCCCCCATGGATTTGTCACCCCACTTCCCCTAGGTGATGGAGCTGCAAAGGATTACTCAAAGCCTATCTCTTCTGAGCAGTGACAGCCCCCAAAGTGGTTAACTTCCCCAGAACCCTCAAGTGAGAGGCATCACTTCCTTGGGAAATTAACCTTGAATTGGGGTTCTCTTCCTGCGTTTATTTTCCAGACCAGGAAGTTACAGGAAGAGAACATAGGTGGGGTTATAGTTTAACAATATAGGCTGGTAACTTTGAGTGAAACAAGCCAGATGACATTCCAGTAAGCCAATTAAGTGGTCCAATCAACAAGATCTTGATCTTAGCAAACATTCCCTTCTTACAGCAATTTCCCAGTATCTTTACATATCAATCAGTAACCTGTCTGTCTTTGAGCCAGCAACCTTTCTGTGCCACAAATCTTTATCTTACACCAGAGACTTTATAGCCTGAGGAAAACTTACAGTCCTCTGCAAGGTCAATGTTTGAAACAGCAAGGCTTTGGAAAACCAGGCCCTGTGAAGTACATTTGCTTTAAGAATCCGGTACACATTGTGAAGGAGAAACTTCCACAACTAACAAATTATGCTGGAATCCCACCATGTTATACCTGGCTTGTTTTAATAATCGCATGATCTGAACTTTCCAAGTGTGAAAGAAAAATAATGTCAATTTCTGCTGACATCCTAAAATCAGTAAGCTGTCACATAGGCTGTTTTGTTCATTACTGAAAGCTCTCTGATTTGTCCCAGTGGAAAGTCAGTAAGTTTCTTCCTATCTGAGAAAAATAAAGATAAATCTTATCTATAAAAAGTTTTCCTTTCTTAAAAAGAAAATTGGCAAATCCACTCCATGTTGTATTACCTTTTCCAAAAATATTTCTGTGTCTGTTGACTTTCCAAAGACTGCCCTAACAAAGTGTTTTGCTTTTCTGTCGGGAAACATTTTTGCTGCCCTTCACACTGCAGGACATAAGCATGGCCTGTACACACTGTCACTTTATAGAATGGATTAGAATATGGGTATTTTGGGGACAATTTTTTTGGAAGCCTTTCTGAAGTAGAAAATACATCAGTCAAGTACACACATCTTAAATGTTCTGCTTGATGAATGTTTACAAAGTAAGCACACCCATGTTAAATACTACTCACATCAAGATCACCAGGAATCTCCTTCATGGCTTATCCTAGTCATTACTCACTGCAAAGACATCTGCTATTCTGAGTTCTATCATCATAGATTAGTATACCTGTCCAGTTTTGGAGCTTTATGTAAATGGAATCATATTATATGTATGCCCATTGGTGTCTGCTTTCTTTCACTCAACATTATTTCTATAAGATTCATCTATATAACTACATGGGTCAACAGTTTATTCTTTTTCATTGCAGTGTAATATTCCATGGTGCAACTATAGCACTTTATTTACATATTCTGCTGACAATCATTTGGGTTTTTCCAGTTTTTAGCTATCATCCTTACAGCTGCTAGAAACATTCTTGCAAATGCCTTCTGGGAAACATAGCACTCATTTCAGTTGGATGTAAAGCCAAAAGTGGAAATGCTGTACCATGGGGATATATATGTTCAGGTTAATAAATATGGTCAAAACATATTCCAAAGTGTTTGCTCCAATTTGCAATCCCACCAACAATTATATGAGAGTTTAAGGTGTTCTGTATCCTTGTCAATACTTAGTATCTTCAACTTTTTAATTTTAGCCATTCTGGTGATTATCTTGTAGTTTTAATTTGCTTTTCCTTGATGAGTAATAATATTGATCTCCTTATTGTGCTTATTGATCATTTGGAGATGCTGTTTTGTGAAGTGCTTATTCAAGTCTTCTGCCCCTTTTTTTCTCTCTCTAAAATGGGTTGTCTTTTTTCCTACAGGTTTGTAGAAGTTCTGTATATATTTTGGATATGATTTTTTTATTAGATACATATATAGGAAATATATTCACCCAGTATGTTGCTTGCCGTTTGACTCTTAATGGTACCTTTTAATGAAAAGAGACCTTAATTTGAATAAAGTCCAATTTATGAATCCTTTTATGGTTAATAATTTTTATGGCATGTTTAAGAAAGTTTTGCCTACCTCAAGGTCATGAAGATATTCTCGTATATTTTCTGCTAGAAGCTTTATTGTTTTACCTTCCATATTTAGGTCTCTGATCCATTTTGAATTGATATTTGTATATGGTATGAAACAGCAGTTAAGGTCTTTTTTTTTTCATGCATATATCCAGTTTTCTCCTCATCATTTATTATTAAAAAATATCACTTTTCCACCACTGAATTATATGGCATCTTTGTTACAAACCAAGTGATTGTATATGTTCAGACTGTATTTGTTTCTGGGTCCTCTATTCTGTTCCATTGGACTTTTTCTTTATCCTTGGCCCACTGCTACATTGTCTTAATTACTGAAATCTTGTAGTCAGTTTTGAAATCTGGTAGCATTAAGTCCCCTAATTCTTTTGTTTTCCTTTAAGAGTGTCTTGGCTGTAGTAGATCTTTTGCCTACAATATATATTTCCATATTAGTGTTAGGAATAGATTGTCAATTTCTACCAAAAATGCTGCTGGAATTTTGATTAGGATTGCATTAAGTCTATAGATCAATTTGGAAAGAACTGACGTCTTAACTCTATTGAGTCTTCCAAATCATAATGATGGTATATTTCTCCATTTTTTCCATTTCTTTAAATCTCTTTAATTTCTCATGGCAATGTTTTGCAGTCATCAGCAAAGTCTTCCTTATATTTCATTAGATGCATTCCTTGATATTTGATATATAATATAAATTATCAATATAAAGAAACACAATTGATCTTTGTTGGGTCCACCGCCAGCCAACCCGAACAGCCCTAGCCTCGTTCCTTTTGGTGGGCGAGTGAATGGCCTGGATACCTCTTTCCCTCCAGTCCCCTTTGGAAGGAGATAGGGGACAAGAGCCATGAAGAGAGGTGAGCACAGCCACTGGCCCTAACCAGCCTGGTTTAGAACGCTCAGATGCGGGGGCGGGGGGGTTCTGTCGAGCAGTTCCGTTTATTATCACACAAGCACTTGCTTTTAAAGGCAAATGGGGAAGGGAGGTTTTTACATCCTCCAATCAACTTAAAGGTTATGAGAGCATGCATCCTGTCTCAATGCCTAGCTATTGCAATCACGCAGTGTTCACCAGTGCAGAAGCATGTATTTGGCCAATAAGGGCTAAGGCAAGGTTCCTGCAGACACTCTCACCCAACTTCCTTCCAGCGCCGTCTTAGGCTGCCACGTTAATACGCCCTTGTGGGCCCATAATGGCGCAGCTTGTAATGTCACTTAAGGTGGCATTAGTTTTTAAGGCCCGACAGGTCTTCATTTATTGACCTTGTATCCTGTGACCTTACTAAATTCACTTTTAAGTTCTAGTAGTTTGTTGATCACTTTGGATTATCTACGTACAAATCCTTGGCTTCTGTAAGTAAGACAGTTTGCTTCTTCTTTTCTAATTTCTATGCTTTTAATTTCTTTTTCTTGCCTTTATCAAACTGGCTAGAACCTCCAGTTCTATTAAACAATTTTGAAGTATTATAGTAAATATATGGGTCTTGTTTCTGACCTCAAAAGGAAAATGTTTAATAGTTCATTATTAAGTACAATATTGGCTATAGGGTTTGAATGTTTTGGGGTTTTTTTTTGGTAGATATTCCTTGTTTGCTAAGAGTTTTATTGTACTATTGTAAATTTTTATCATACTATTGGATTTTATCAAGTGCTGCATCTATTGAGATGATCATATGTGTTACCTCCTTTTGTTAATTATACCCTTGAAGGCTGGCCAGTTAGCTCTGTTGGTTAGAGTGTGGTGCTGCTAACACCAGTGTCAAGGGTTTGATCCCTGTATTGGCCAGCTGCAAAAAAAAAAAAAAAATATATATATATATATATATACACACACACACACATATATACATATATACACACACACATATATATATATACATATATACACACACACACACATATATATATATACATATATACACACACACACACATATATATATATATATACACACCCTTGATTTTTTTCAGTTAGAGGCAATTATTGATTCACATAAAGTTGTACAAAATAATACAGAGAGATCCCTTGTACTCTTTACCAATTTCCTCCAATAATAGCATTTTGCAAAATTATAGTACAATATCACAGCTAAGATATTGACATTGATACAATCCACTGAACTTGTTCAGGTTTCCACTTTGATCTTTGAATGTTAAACCAAACTTGCATTCTTTATTCATGAAATATTATATATAAGGGTACTTCAAAAAGTTTGTGGAAAAATAGAATTAAAAGATAATCAAACGTTTTCATAAATTTTTTGGAGACTATTCATATGTATATTGCTAGATTATAAGCTACGATTTTGTGAAGGATTTTGCATCTCTGTTCATGAGAGATACTGGCCTGTAATTTTCTTTTCTTGTAATGACTTTGCCAGGTTTTGGGATTAGAATTATTGGCCTGGTAAAATGATTTGCAAGTGTTTATTTTTCCCTATTCTCTGAAAGAGTTTGCGTATGTTTGGTATGCTTTCTTTTTGAAATGTGTAGAAATTCACTAGTGAAGACAACTGGGTTTGAAATTTTCTTTGTGTGAAAATTTTAAGTTACAGATTTGATTTCTTTAAACAGATCTAAGGCTATTTAGAATTTTTATTTTCTGCTGTTTCTCAGAAATGTTTTTCAAGAAATTTTTCCATTTCATCAAAGTTGTCAAAATTATTGAGAAAGATTTTTTCTTAATTCCATAGTATTATCTTTTTAATATCTTAATAATATCTGTAAAATCTGCAGCAATGATTCATTTTTATGTTTTCTTTTCCTCATTTTTGCTTTTTTGATTAGTCTTACTAGGGTTTACTAATTTTACTTACTTTTTTTTAAAAAGAGGACCGGTAAGGGTATCATAACCCTTAGCTTGGTGTTGTCAGCACCACACTCAGCCAGTGAATGAACTGGCCACCCCTATATAGGATCCGAACCATGGCCTTGGTGTTATCAGCACCGCACTCTCCCGAGTGAGTCACGGGCCGGCCCTGGATTTACCAATTTTAATTAACTTTTCCAAGAACCAACTTTTTGGCTTTGTTGATTTTTCTCTTTTGTATGTCAGTTTCCTTTTATTTATTTATTTATTTGTTTGTTTGTTTGCAACTGGCTGATTTGGCTATCCAAACATTTGATCCCAGTGTTTGTCATCTTCCTATTTAATTGGTTTCTGCTCTTATCTTTATTTCCTTCTTTCTACTTTCTTTGGGTTTATTTTTGCTTTTTTTCCCCCCTTAGATCCTTAAGGTAAAAGCTTAGATGAATGATTTTTCAAAACTTTTTTCTTTTTTACTACATGAATTTAAAGTTATACATTTCTCTTTAAATACTACTTTAACTGGATCCCACGTTTTGATATGTTGCATTTTCATTATTGTTCAATTCAAAATGTCTTTCCATGGGTTTTTTAAAAAGTGTCTTGCTTACTTTCAAATTATGGAGTTTTTTGTTTTTATTTAATTCCACTGTCGTCAGAGAACATATTTTATGTGATTTCAATTTTTAAAATACTTGTTGTGACTTATTTTATGGCCTGCATATGGCCTATTTTAGTAAATGTTCCATGGGCACATGAAAAGAATATGTATTCTGCAGTTTTTTAATTTTTTATATCCTAAATGATTTTTTTTGTTTGATTAGTCTATCGTTTATTGAGAGAGGTGTGGTAAGATCTTCAAGTCTCTGTGTGTTTGTGTGTGTGTGTGTATGTGTGTGTGTGGTAAAATATACATAATATAAAATTTATATCTTTTTCATTTGAAAAAATGGCGACGGGTCTGGAGCGCCCGCGTCAGGAAACAGCGCGATCCTGAGAGCTGT
>NW_007745964.1:0-1276 GCF_000696425.1 Galeopterus variegatus
TATATATATATATATAATATACACATATAAATACAAGTTACTAAGCACCTATATTATTCATTTATTTTGTAAACCAATCCTGTAAAATTCAAATGAGAAAGACTTGAAGAGATAAATACACTGCCCCATCCATATAACACAGAAAGACAGTGGCTGTGACAGTGTTTGAATCCATCTTCCTAGTCAAAAGCCCATGTGGTCTTTTCTAATTGAAATTAGACTCTTTTAAGTGGGTCAACTATTCTTTTCCAGCTGATTTAGTCTTTGGATTATCTTTCGGGTTGGTACATAATAAATGAGTGTTCATCTCTGAGGAGATAACTGAAGAAATTAGGCTAAATATGTATGTGGGATTTGGGGAAAAACTAATTTGGAAATTAATTTCCTGCTGATAATCTCCATTCATTCATTTAGTCATTCAACAAATATGCATTAAGCACCTAGTACAGGCCAAGAATTGTGCTGGGTTCTGGAGAAATAATGGCAAACAGAATGCAGGTGCTGTCTCAAGGCTGCTGAAGTCTGAGGCAAACAAGAAGTAGATCATCTGTTAATTTCATGACCCAGTCATGAAACGGGCATTTAGAGCATGTGAAAGCCATAGGCAGGATCATTTCCCATCTACATCTACCAAGACAGTGACTTTAAAGATTATGTAGGGCTCAGATGTGGGGTATGCATGAGAACATTCTGGTAGTGATTCCACAGTCAGTCTACAAACACAGCATATGGGTCAGAGAGACAAGTGAGAACTGTTCTTAACTACCTAATTCGGTATTTAGCCTTGGTCTAAAAGAAATTCTGGATTTTTTTCTATTTCTGAACTACATCTAAAGGTCAAGTTTTCCATGTCCTTGTGCTCTGAAGTGCAGAGGTCACAGAAGAACTCAACAACAGCATCCTCAATGACTGCAAGGACACAGGCCAGGTCAGATGGTCTGAAGGGGAGGGCAGATTCTCCAAATTCATGGGAAGAAGTCCCACCTGTAATGTCCGTGAAATTGCCATTTTCCTCTCCCCACATACTGATTGAGAAGGGCTGAGAGAGGTCTGAGACCGGGCACTTCCAGCAATGACCACATACCCTGATGCAGGGGGGCCCGGGCACACACTTTGAGAAACACTGGGATGGGTTTTTTTTGGTCTGTTCGTTTTGTTTTTTTGTTTTGCTTATAGCTCTATATTAACTCAGACTTTGTCAAGGAATAAGAAATAACCCAGAACTCCCACATGGGGCTGTGCTTTTCTGTCACTATCTAAGCTTGGCAGAGGAGCC
>NW_007745964.1:5602-8642 GCF_000696425.1 Galeopterus variegatus
GCAATTTCAATCATGCCAGGTTCATTCTTTTCATGACTGCTGGATGGTCGGCTTCCTGGCTAGTGGTTAGTTACACACCTCTCTAGGCCAGTAGTTGGTTCATGGTGCCCTTGCTCAATGTCAGAGTCCTTTGACATTGTGATCTAGCACTTCTTCCTTGCTGTGCTTTACATGTTCAGCCCTTCCCTGTCCCTTGTACATCTTCCCCCATGGAAAGAGGGACTCTGCTGATTTCATCTAATCTAAACTCTAGGAGCCAGTCAAGTTAGATGCTGCAAACCTTGCTAGCTAAATCTGAGTTGTTAAAAAATAAATTTCCAAATACTAACGTACTCTGATCCCTTAGGTATACAAATTTGATTGGATAAAATAATACACGTAAAAATGTCAAAACACGGTGTCTGGACAGTAAAAAGTAGTCTTTGTTGTTGTTCCTAGCATGTCGCTGTTTTCTATTTTGTCAGACACTGTCATTGCTGTATAGTGCACTTCGTTTGGAGACCCAGGTCCCAGGGGCATGAAGCATTTAGAGGTGTGGCTGTTGTAGCATGTGAGCCACAGTCCCCAGGGGACACAGTGGTCTGTGGAGAGCCTTTCTTAAAAGCCATTACTATAAGTATTAATTTTGATACTCCGTTTGCCCCAGCTTTGGGCAGGTGAGCCTCTGCAGGCTGGCATCCTATCTTTTTGACCAATCTTTATCATTTTTAACTCCTTTCTTTTTTGGCACAGGGAGATGTTCCAGGCCAATCTTGCTCTTTCCTCATCCCACCCATAAAATCAGCCATTTCTCCAAGGAATTTTACTTCCTTTTAGCTGGGGAATGCTATTTGGAAACCAAAATCTGGGTGGTAACATGTGCCAGTTGCTACCAAAAAGTCACTGCTTCTAGTACCTTTCAGAGGAATGATTTCTCCCCCAGACACACACAAGCACATGTGCCCCAAGCCCCACAGAATTTTTCCTTGCCTCCCTCTTTTCATATTCGTATCTCCCTTTTTCTACAGTGAGAACATGGACTCCCAACGTTGTTGTATTTACTTGTTTGTTCAATCCTACCATGCACACAAAACTGTTGCATTAGAAAAGACAGTACAGTACTAAGAAGAGTTCATGGTTTGTTTTTTCTTCAGGATGAAGGTAATATAGTAAAAATAATATGTTAAAAAGTTGTTTCCCTCCACCCAGCGCCTTCAGTGTAGTTATGCTATTCATTTGAAATTCAGTTCAGTTAATTTGTTTCTGATAGTATTCGATTTTAATTTCCTTCTTCTTGATTTCATTTCATTTTTTTGAATATATAAAACATTAACATGATTCCAAAAGTCAGAACTATACTAAAAGGTGCATACTTAGTGAGCTGTCCCTCCCCCTCCTACCCTTTTCCTGTCCACCTCTTCCAGGTTCTTTAATAGGGTCCGTTATCCCCTCTTTGGTCTATATTTGTTACTGTCTAGTTAAAAGTGAATCCTCTGACTTCCTCCTATTTTATATATATATATGCAACAATCACGTTTTCCCCTTCCTCTCTTTGTTCCTACCATTTTATAGTTGCATTCTTTCTACTTTACCTGTGCATATCATGTTCACATAGGCTTCTTCCACCCTTGCCCTTAGCCTTGTTTTAGCCTCTTTAATGAATGATTGGGGGAGGCTGGTCTTATATTCTCTTATTTCTATAGTATTTTGAATTTTCCTCTTCCTTTTTCATTTCACACCGATGTATCCAAATGGCATCTCCCTTTTCTCTTCCTCTCCTTCTCCCCAGACATGTTGCCTCTCTGAGACAGCCACCTGGGCTCTGCACACTTTCAAGCCCTGCCCTATAGCCAGCAATGGAACTGCCACGTGTCCACCTGTGGTCAGTGTTGACCGCGGCATTGGGCTCTCTCATTCTGGGTGTGTTTCCTCGGCACCCCCCACTCCCACCTTCCCTGGGCAACAGGCTTGCAGCAAGTGTGCTGTGGGTATGTGCTGTTTATTTTCCTTCCTACAGTGATTTGAAATTCAAGTGTTCTTTGGTTTCAATAATGCAGAATGAATGGGTTATGTGTGGTTTTATTTGCATTTCCCAGTGATTTGAATGTTTTCTCTGGCAGATACACGACAAGTTTCTAATGTAGATCAGTTTGTTACTTTAATCTCGCGCAGCCCAGTTCACAAATTCGGCAGAATATAAGATGCTCCTTCAAAGAGATTTTATGGAAAAGGTGGGTTGTTGTCCTTGGCTTTTATCTGTGGAAGCTCTTCCATGTATAGCGTGATCATTTTGATATTGACCCACTGTTTAAAAAATGTAATGTATCCAAATGCAAAGGGTTTATGCAGTTTCTTTTTCATTCCATTCAGAGTCAGTGACAGTGATGACTTAATCATAACAGAGAAAGAAGTAGGAAACATCGCACTTCATCTGGAGAAGGAAATGTTTAACTTGTTTCAAGTTACAGATATTCGCTACATGAGGAAGTACCACAGCCTCCTGTTCAACCTGAAGGATCCTAAAAATCAGGTGTGTGTGGTCTCTATGTACTGCAGGATTCCTGATGCAGAAGGAAACTTGGTGTGTGTTTCTGTTAGCTGAGTTTCACAGTAATACATCAAACAGCATTTGCAACATTTATATTCTTTCCATGAAAGTCAGAAAGTATTTTTATCCTCTGTGACACTTCTGTATGCCCCCATGTACTTGGTGTTATTTGAGGATCTTTCTGTTCCCTACCTTAAGTGGATTCTTGTCAGGGATCTCACTGCCTCCCCCTGAAGTTCATCTTTTATTTCACCAGATTAGCCTCTTCTAAACATTGCAGTGCCAAATTACATGCCCATCCCTTCATTGGCTCTAAAGTAAAGTACAGATTTTTTAATCTAGAATATGGTTGTGTCTATATTCTGGCTACAGACAGCCTTTTCTGCCTTATTTTCTTCTCTCTCATCACTTGGGTGAGCCCAACAATTTGGGTTACTTCACAGTAATAATACGGAGCAGCCCCTCCAGTTCTCACCATTTGGACGGGTGCTGCAGGGCAGCTCAGTCCTCATA
>NW_007745964.1:10908-11953 GCF_000696425.1 Galeopterus variegatus
TATTCCTCATGCAGAAGGAAACTTGGTGTGTGTTTTCTATTAGCTGAGTTTCACAGTAATAATTCAAACAGCATTTGCAACATTTATATCCTTTCCATAAAAGTTAAAAAGTAGTTTTATTCTCTGTGACACTTCTGTATGCCCCCATGTACTTGGTGTTATTTGAGGATCCTTCTGTTTCCTACCTTAAGTGGACTCTTCTCAGTGACCTCACTGGCTGAAGTTCGTCTTTTATTTTACCAGATTAGCCTCCTGTAAACATTGCAGTGCCAAATTACATATCCATCCCTTCATTAGGTCTAAAGTAAAGTACAGATTCTTTAATCTAGAATATGGCTGTGTCCATATTCTGGCTTCAGACAGACTTTTCTGCCTTATTTCCTTTCCTCTTATCACTTGAGTGAGCCCGACAGTTTGGGCTACTTCACAGTAATAATAAGGAACAGCCCCTCCAGTTCTTACCATTTGGACGGGTGCTGCAGGGCAGCTCAGTCCTCATAGCAGGTGTGCGGTGGTGGGTGTTCTTGTGTGATCAAAATGGAAATGAAGTCTGAAAAGGGTGAGCTGCACACCTGCTACAGTCTCTTGCCTCCTGCCACCAGGGCTCCCAGTCTTCTGGTCCTCTGTGTCACTCTCTGAGCTCTTAGCTGTGCAGTAGAAGCAGGGTCAGATTCTCTGCTTCTCATCGTGGTTAACAGCCCCCAGCACAAGTCATTTCTTCCTGTCTGTATTCCTAACACTGTATGTTTCTGACCTGTATTCCAAATTGTGTACATGATTTTGTTTTTCCTGCGGAGGTGACTTTTTATTTTTTAAAGAAGAATCAGTGCAACATGGGCCTTGCTTGACTTTGACACGCATGTTTTCTGGGCCTCCATTTGCTCTCGGCTGGGTGGTCTGGTGCGTGGTCTCAAGGGACTGTCGGGGGGGGCAGGTGAGGTTGCGCCTCTGCAGGGCTCTGTGCAGTGCAGCCCTCCATTGAAAGCTTCTGTCTTTGTCCAGTGGTCCTTGAACCTCCAGGCAGAGCTTCTTGTGCTGCTTTGTT
>NW_007745964.1:13679-14107 GCF_000696425.1 Galeopterus variegatus
AGTATTTCCCTGGGCCCCCAGGAGATGTCATTCCTGAGCTCTCCCCAGTGGAAGGCCGTGGAAATGCAGTGGTCACCACTGTCATTATGTCAAGCTGGGACTCCAGGACTGCTCCAAGTGGATCGTGCACAGTGACAGCCTCCATAGCAGCCCAGACAGACAGTGCCCACGTGGTAGAAACCAAACAAGACACACCAATGCCTGCTTTGACTTCTGTGACGGTGCCCAGGTTCATACTGGCTAAGCCGTCCTCATCCCCTGACCCAGGACACTTGTCAGTTCCATCACAGAATATCAGGTGTGTATTTCACATATAGTCCAAAAGAGCCAATGAAGTTTTCTTTTAAACTAATGACCGGAAAGGCAATTGGTGATTTCAACTATGAATTTTACTGAGAAATGCAATTCAGTTTATTTTTTCTTTGACC
>NW_007745965.1:0-16784 GCF_000696425.1 Galeopterus variegatus
TGTTAAAACAGCCTAAAGTCTAGAGCAGTATTTATGCCCTGGAAATCTTTTCACTCAAATTCTGACTCCCACTAAAGTAAACTAACAAATACTAGCAACAGAGAGTGGAAAAAATGAGTTAATCTTCATTTATAGAAAATCTAATTCCATCATGAGGCCATATTCAAAGTAGCACACTATTTGCTAGCCACAGACAAAATACTTAACGAGGAAATAAATAGCTCCTGGCTATTGGTAGCAGTCCCTATCAAGGAAGAATTTGTTAGCCCCAAATGCCAATACTATACCAATTTAGAAAGTTTTGGGCATTGGGAGCAAAGAAGAAAGGACAGGGATTATCATTTTTATTTCCTTGAAACTGGAAGTCGTGTCTCTTATTAATTAAACAAATTCTTTCAACAGGATTATGAATTTCTGTATGAAGTTGGTGTTTCCAATGTATTTGGTCCTGGGACTCGAATTCCAAAGGCTGCTGTTCAAGTGCTTGATGATATTGAGAAGTGTTTGGAAAAGAAGCAGCAATCTATGTAACATCCTGTTTTTGTCTTAGCATTTTTCTAAAATATTATTTTAGTTACGATTAAAGATGAGGGTAAAGCTGTGTCTTCAATTTAATTCCAACACCAGATAGGTACTTTTTTGAACACTATACATTAAAATACCTTACTTATAAGGATATTGTTATGCTGTAAGTATGTGTGCAGTTTCACTTTAAAAAAAAAAAAAAAAGAATTGTTCCTAAAAACTCTCCATAACAATACTTTATCAGAAACTTCTAGACAAAGGTATTTAAAAAAATCATGGTGAAATATCGTTAGAAATATTTCTTATAAATCTATTTACTTTCTATTTTAAAATTAAACATTACCTAAAAAAACCTGACTAGCTTCATTCCTCAATTTAGTATTACATCGACTTAAGCACCAGAAAATAAGATCCACATATCAATAAAATAATGACATCTATCTTGGAAAAAATAGTGGAGAGTATTTATGTGGGGAAATAGATTGTAGTTGTGGTCTTCAGCCAAACTCTACCAGAATCACTCCAATAAAAGTGTATTAAATCAAACACAGCAGGTTGAAATAGGGGGGAAAGGGCAGAATATTTCCTCAAGTCTGATTTTACTTTCTTCCTTAGTATGAACAAATGACCTTGTTATTGCTGGGCTTGGCTCAAGACCCAGGAGAGTGGATGTTTATGAACATTCCCTTAAATGAAAGTGCTTAGGTTGTTAATATGGCATCCTCCAGAATAGTGATGTCAGCTGTGAGTGTAGGTCTATGATAAAGAATTGAGGTTTTCAGATCCAGAAAGGTACTAAATTACATAAATTTGCTCATTCAAGATTAGTTGCAAAAATAAAAATAGCACAAAAAACACCTGCACTTTGCTTACTAAAAGATTTGCTCATTAAAGAAGGAAACTTGTTTTTTATTGTCGACATAATTTACTAAATGAACATAAAATAATTGATTTTTTTGTAATGAATTTTTATTGTATTTTGTTAGGTTAGAGAACAATCTTTTAGAAAGTGTTATATGTTGCTATAGAATTTACAAATTACACTGTAACGCAACTTTAATTTTCAGAACATTACTATTAGAATGGTATTGTCATGATTATTTTTCCCATCTTACAGATGAGCAACGTGACTTCCAATCCAGTGATATATTCACTGTGCCATTTTATTGATTTTTCCTTATAAAAAAAAGTGTATTAATTCAGTAAGTATTTGGTTTCTGTGATGTGTTCAATTGCGCGCTGGGTGATGTGTGAAATGAACTCATCTTTGAGGAATTTACAATTCTTAACATTCAGTGTCTTTTGAGTAGATCATTTTGCAAAGAAGAATAGCAGCTACCTGCTACCAAATTTTACATCCATTATGTATCTTTTACCTGAACCCAGAAGTACTGGCTCACTGTCTGAAAACCTGTTTCCTGAAATATTCATTGGCATGACTCATAGGAATTAAATTTGGCCTTAATTTAAGATTAAATTTTATCTTTATTATTATATCTAGAAAATGTCAAAACTTAAATACTTAAGTGGTATTTATATTCCAAAATATTACAAAGAAATTTTACTTTATGTCTAACTTTTATTACTGTCCTCATTTTTTGGATGAAAACTTCTGTGCCCACTAAGGGACAGACTTTTGGAAATGGTCAGGAACATGACCAAGTATAAAATGGAAGTACATACATGTTTTATACAGATAAGCTATCCCATATTCACCAAATAGCGTTATAGAATATTAATGGATCGGGAAGAAATTTCTTTCTCATTTCTTTGTGATGAGAGCACCTGAAATCAAAATAGAAGATTCCAGTGATAATTATGAAGCACAATCAAAATATACTGCAGATAGAAATTTAACTTACTAAGATATATGTTGTTTCACAGTTTACCATCCTCATCAACCTAATAAAACATTGAGATCACATATCTTAATCACAGTTATTTCATCCTTGACAAGATTAGTTTTATAATGCATGATGCCAGTGAGGGCAAGATTGTGTGTTTATATATGATTTGTTATGAGGAATTGGCTGACACAATTCTGGAGGCTAGCTAAACCTCCTGAAATCTACACAGCAAACAGGGAAAATCACGAGCAGGCTGGAACCCCACAGGTACAAGCCAAAGCTTGTTCTCCACAGGCAGACAGGAAGATAGGATGAAGGGAGAACAATTGTAGATAAAGCTGCTGTTTGGAGTGTCTGGACTCAGGAAAGACTCAAGCCGCCTTCTTAAGGGCTTTTATCTGATTAAAAGTCAGATGGCCCACTCAGGATAATACCTTTTGATTAAAATCAACTGATTGAGGACTTCAAAACATCTGCAAAATCCCTTCCCAGCATCATCTAGAGATTAGTGTTTAATTGAGTAAATGGGAGAATGTGTGTGGGAGCTACAAAATGTTATCTCCTTTCCATCCTTCAACTCTCACAAGAGAATATCCTTTGTACCCCACCCTAACTGGTCATATATTAGAAAGAGAATTTTGGAGACTATTGTTCAGTCTAGCTAAATTGACGCATTACAAAGCCATCATATCTTTTCACTTTATGATTAGGCAACTGAGGCAGAGAAAGGAAGAAGATTTAGCCAAAGTGACATATTAGTATTGAGAGCATGTCTCGAGACTGGGTCTGCTGACTCTAAGGCTCAACAATTTTCATATTCATGCAAAGAAAAGCACATTCATAAGATTCATACCTACCCATATTTGCTATTCCATCATTCAGTGGAATGTCTGCAAATCTAGAGACAGTAGATATACAGTTGCTAATAGAAAATTTAAAGAAGAATCAATTCTGTATTGATTCAAATATTTACATCAAAGGTATCTGGGGATCTACTTTCTCAAAACCAGTCTTAAAAATATTATTCTCAGAGTTCTTGGCTAATTTAGCACCACTTTTAAGGTATGAGTCTTCTGAGAATGTTTTAATGCCATGTGTATTATGAAGTCTCTTCATTCTGTGCTGTAGATTAGATGTCCCCTCCCGACCCCCCGAGTCTTAATCCCCACTGTAACTGTTGAGAGTGGGAAATCCTATTATGGTCATTGAAAAGTTGGACCTTGAAGGTGATTAGATTGGAGGGACCATGCCATAGTGAATGGATTAATAATGGTGGTCAGGGGTGTTGTTCTGAAGGCTTTAAAAGGGGAGCGTGAAGAGTCTGTCTCTCTGCTTTGCTGTTTTCTGCCATGTGAGACCCCCAAGTCACTGTTGCCACCAAGAAGGCCTTCACCAAATGTGTTCCTTGGACTTTAGACTTCCCATCCTCCGAAACTATAAGCAATAAATTTTGTTTTCTTTATAAATTACCCAGTTTCAGAAACTTATGTCATAAGCAACAGAAATAGACTAATACACTCTGTCTGGGGGGAAAGTGAAATATTTCTTGCCTTGTGTAAATACTGAGAATTGTTTGGCCTGATGCTATTTGGTGTTTTTTTCCTTGGTCTTGTGGAATTTCACAATATGCATGCATAGATCAGTCCTCAGCCAAAGACTGCAAATTCTCAGTTCTTTTTATCTGTGCACCATCTCCCTCTCTGGGATTTTGCCTTGCAAATTCTAGCTGCCATGACCCCCTCAACTCTGATCTCAGTCTCCTCAATTCAGTGAGACTGCCATGTTCTACTTTGATTTTATTCCCTGAACTGTGGTTTGGAAACTGCCTTCATGCAGCAAACTAGGTCAATCAACAAATGGTGTTGGAAAAACTAGATATCCACATGCCAGAAAACAAAGTTGGACCCTTACTTTATACCATATGTAAAAATTAACCCAAACTTGTTAAAGGTCTAAATGAAAGAGTTAAGACCATATAACTCTTAGAAGAAAACATAGGGGAAAGGCTTCATGACATTGAATTTAGCAATGATTTCTTGCATATGACACCAAAACACAGGCAACAAAAGAAAAATAGATAATTTGGCTTCACCAAATTAAAAAGTTTTGTACATTGAAATACATAATCAACAGAGTGGAAAGGCAGTTCACACAATGGGAGAATATATTCACAAATCACATATCTGATAAAGTATTGATATCCAGAACATATAAGAAACTCTTACAACTCAATAAAAACAGAAAACAAGTAACCCAATTAATAAATGGGCAAAAAGCTTGAAGAGACATTTCTCCAAATAAGTTAAACAGATGGCCAATAAGCCCTTGAAAAGATGATCAACATCACTGGTCATTAGGTAAATGCCAATCAAAACCATAATGAAATACCACACCCATTAGAATGACTATTATCAAAAAACCAAAAAAGGACCAAGTGTTGGAGAGAATGTGAAGAAACTGGAACCTGGTTCACTGCTGGTAGAAATATGCAATGATGGAGCCGACCCTGTGGCTCACTCGGGAGAGTGTGGCGCTGCTAGTGCCTAGGCCGTGGGTTCGGATCTTATATAGGGATGGCCGGTGTGCTCACTGGCTGAGCGTGGTGCAGACAGTGATCCCCTTACCAATCAAAAAAAAAAAGAAAGAAATATGCAATGATGCAGCTGCAGCAGAGAAGAGTGGTGATTCTTCAAAGAAATTAAATATAGAATGACATATGTTCCATCAATTCTACATCTGAGTATATAACCCAAACAATTAAAAGCAGAGACTCAAACAGATATTTGTATACCATTTGTTATGGACTGAATATTTTTTATCTCCCTCAAATTCATATTTTGAAACCCTACCCCCCAATGTGGTGATATCTGGAGGTGAGGCTTTTGGGAGATGATTAGGTTTGGATGAGGCCCTGAGGGTGGGGTCTTTATGGTGAAATTAATGCCCTTATAAGAACAGACCAGAGAGCTTGCTCTCTCTTTTTCCCTGTCATGTGAGGATACAGTAAGAAGGCAGACATCTTCAAGAGAGCCCTTGCGAGGATCAGCACCCTGATCTTCAACCTCCCGGTCTCCAGAACTGTGAGAAATAGTTGTCTGTTGTTTAAATCACCCAGTCTTTGGTAGTTTGTTATAGCAGCCTGAGCAGACTAAGATACAAATGTTCATAGAAGCATTATTAATACAAATGTTCATAGCAGCATTATTAAAAGCCAGAAGTTGGAAGAGTTATTAATAATAGCTAGAAGTTGACAGATGAATGGATTAAAAAAAATGTAATATATGCATACTATGGAATATTACTCAGCCTTAAAAAGGAAGGAAGTTTTGACACATTTTATAATATGGATATGTGTCATTGAAGACATGCTCAGTGAAATAAGTCACAAAAAAACAAATATTATATTCCAGTTTTATGAGATTCCTAATGTAATCAAATCCATAGGGACAGAAAATAGGGTTTCCAAGGGTTAAGGAAGGGGGAATGGAGAATTACTGTTTAATGTTTACAGAGTTTCAGTTGGGGAGGATGAAAAAGTTCTGTAGATGAATGGTGGTGGTGATTGTACCACAATGTGAAAGAACTTAAATCCACAGAACTGTACCCATAAAAATGGGTAATATGATCAATTTTATGTTATAACACAAAAAATACATTTAAGACAATATCTAGCATATGACACAGGCTTTATAAGTGTTGTTATTGTATTGCTATTATTCCTATTATTATTATTTTAATAAAATAAATGAATAGTAAGGCACGAAATGAGTAGAGTATCCTGAAGGTCATAGCAAGCATATTAGGGTTTGAACCAGGGAAGTAATCTCATATTTTGGCACAGCAGCTGTGTGGATGCCTTTTAATGGGGGCAAGAATTAGGTATTTTCTGTGTGGGATCTGCTATGCCCCCTCACCTGTTTTGGTTCTTCTGTGGACCTCTTTTAAAGTACAGTGATTTCATGACTGAATATACTGGTATAATGTCAAAATTAAGAAAAGGTAAATTATGGGATTTTTCCCTATTGATATACTTGTCAGTACTAGAGCTTTCTAAGTTTTTCTGGCTTCGGAAGCACACTAGAATAATGTCTTTAGGGAGAACTGAAAACATCAAAATCTTTTCTCTTCAACATAACAGAAATTTAAGTATTATATAAATAATTTAATGCCAGTATAGAAAGTGGAGGAGAGATTTGGAGAGGCATTCTTTCTGAAAAAAACCTTAATGGAAGCAGGAGATATAAAGTAATAGGAAAGAAAAGAAAACTGAATGATTACTCCTTCCTTCAATTTNGTCAGCTGTGAGTGTAGGTCTATGATAAAGAATTGAGGTTTTCAGATCCAGAAAGGTACTACATTACATAAATTTGCTCATTAAAGATTAGTTGCAAAAATAAAAATAGCACAAAAAACACCTGCACTTTGCTTACTAAAAGATTTGCTCATTAAAGAAGGAAAGTTGTTTTTTATTGTTGACATAATTTACTAAATGAACATAAAATAATTGATTTTTTTGTAATGAATTTTTATTGTATTTTGTTAGGTTAGAGAACAATCTTTTAGAAAGTATTATATGTTGCTATAGAATTTACAAATTACACTGTAACACAACTTTAATTTTCAGAACATTACTATTAGAATGGTATTGTCATGATTATTGTTCCCATCTTACAGATGAGCAACGTGACTTCCAATCCAGTGATATATTCACTCTGCCATTTTATTGATTTTTCCTTATAAAAAAATGTGTATTAATTCAGTAAGTATTTGGTTTCTGTGATGTGTTCAATTGCGCGCTGGGTGATGTGTGAAATGAACTCATCTTTGAGGAATTTACAATTCTTAACGTTCAGTGTCTTTTGAGTAGACCATTTTGCAAAGAAGAATAGCAGCTACCTGCTACCAAATTTTACATCCATTATGTATCTTTTACCTAAACCCAGAAGTACTGGCTCACTGTCTGAAAACCTGTTTCCTGAAATATTCATTGGCATGACTCATAGGAATTAAATTTGGCCTTACTTTAAGATTAAGTTTTCTCTTATATTATTATATCTAGAAAATGGCAAAACTTAAATACTTAAGTGGTATTTATATTCCAAAATATTATAAAGAAATTTTACTTTATGTCTAACTTTTATTACTGTCCTCATTTTTTGGATGAAAACTTCTGTGCCTACTAAGGGACAGACTTTTGGAAATGGTCAGGAACATGACTAAGTATAAAATGGAAGTACATACATGTTTTATACAGATAAGCTATCCCATATTCACCAAATATTGTTATAGAATATTAATGGATCAGGAAGAAATTTCTTTCTCATTTCTTTGTGATGAGAGCACCTGAAATCAAAATAGAAGATTCCAGTGATAATTATGAAGCACAATCAAAATATACTGCAGACAGAAATTTAACTTACTAAGATATATGTTGTTTCATAGTTTACCATCCTCATCAACCTTGAGATCACATATCTTAATCACAGTTATTTCATCCTTGACAAGATTAGTTTTATAATGCATGATGCCAGTGAGGGCAAGATTGTGTGTTTATATATGATTTGTTATGAGGAATTGGCTGACACAATTCTGGAGGCTAGCTAAACCTCCTGAAATCTACACAGCAAACAGGGAAAATCACGAGCAGGCTGGAACCCCACAGGTACAAGCCGAAGCTTGTTCTCCACAGGAAGATAGGATGAAGGGAGAGCAATTGTAGATACAGCTGCTGTTTGGAGTGTCTGGACTCAGGAAAGGCTCAAGCCGCCTTCTTAAGGGCTTTTATCTGATTAAAAGTCAGATGGCCCACTCAGGATAATACCTTTTGATTAAAATCAACTGATTGAGGACTTCAAAACATCTGCAAAATCCCTTCCCAGCATCATCTAGAGATTAGTGTTTAATTGAGTAAATGGGAGAATGTGTGTGGGAGCTACAAAATGTTATCTCCTTTCCATCCTTCAACTCTCACAAGAGAATATCCTTTGTACCCCACCCTAACTGGTCATATATTAGAAAGAGAATTTTGGAGACTATTGTTCAGTCTAGCTAAATTGACGCATTACAAAGCCATCATATCTTTTCACTTTATGATTAGGCAACTGAGGCAGAGAAAGGAAGAAGATTTAGCCAAAGTGACATATTAGTATTGAGAGCATGTCTCGAGACTGGGTCTGCTGACTCTAAGGCTCAACAATTTTCATATTCATGCAAAGAAAAGCACATTCATAAGATTCATACCTACCCATATTTGCTATTCCATCATTCAGTGGAATGTCTGCAAATCTAGAGACAGTAGATATACAGTTGCTAATAGAAAATTTAAAGAAGAATCAATTCTGTATTGATTCAAATATTTACATCAAAGGTATCTGGGGATCTACTTTCTCAAAACCAGTCTTAAAAATATTATTCTCAGAGTTCTTGGCTAATTTAGCACCACTTTTAAGGTATGAGTCTTCTGAGAATTTTTTAATGCCATGTGTATTATGAAGTCTCTTCATTCTGTGCTGTAGATTAGATGTCCCCTCCCCACCCCCCGAGTCTTAATCCCCACTGTAACTGTTGAGAGTGGGAAATCCTATTATGGTCATTGAAAAGTTGGACCTTGAAGGTGATTAGATTGGAGGACCATGCCATAGTGAATGGATTAATAATGGCGGTCAGGGGTGTTGTTCTGAAGGCTTTAAAAGGGGAGGGTGAAGAGTCTGTCTCTCTGCTTTGCTGTTTTCTGCCATGTGAGACCCCCAAGTCACTGTTGCCACCAAGAAGGCCTTCACCAAATGTGTTCCTTGGACTTTAGACTTCCCATCCTCTGAAACTATAAGCAATAAATTTTGTTTTCTTTATAAATTACCCAGTTTCAGAAACTTATGTCATAAGCAACAGAAATGGACTAATACACTCTGTCTGGGGGGAAAGTGAAATATTTCTTGCCTTGTGTAAATACTGAGAATTGTTTGGCCTGATGCTATTTGGCGTTTTTTTCCTTGGTCTTGTGGAATTTCACAATATGCATGCATAGATCAGTCCTCAGCCAAAGACTGCAAATTCTCAGTTCTTTTTATCTGTGCACCATCTCCCTCTCTGGGATTTTGCCTTGCAAATTCTAGCTGCCATGACCTCCTCAATTCTGATCTCAGTCTCCTCAATTCAGTGAGACTGCCATGTTCTACTTTGATTTTATTCCCTGAACTGTGGTTTGGAAACTGCCTTCATGCAGCAAACTAGGTCAATCAACAAATGGTGTTGGAAAAACTAGATATCCACATGCCAGAAAACAAAGTTGGACCCTTACTTTATACCATATGTAAAAATTAACCCAAACTTGTTAAAGGTCTAAATGAAAGAGTTAAGACCATATAACTCTTAGAAGAAAACATAGGGGAAAGGCTTCATGACATTGAATTTAGCAATGATTTCTTGCATATGACACCAAAACACAGGCAACAAAAGAAAAATAGATAATTTGGCTTCACCAAATTAAAAAGTTTTGTACATTGAAATACATAATCAACAGAGTGGAAAGGCAGTTCACACAATGGGAGAATATATTCACAAATCACATATCTGATAAAGTATTGATATCCAGAACATATAAGAAACTCTTACAACTCAATAAAAACAGAAAACAAGTAACCCAATTAATAAATGGGCAAAAAGCTTGAATAGACATTTCTCCAAACAAGTTAAACAGATGGCCAGTAAGCCCATGAAAAGATGATCAACATCACTGGTCATTAGGTAAATGCAAATCAAAACCATAATGAAATACCACACCCATTAGAATGACTATTATCAAAAAACCAAAGAAGAACCAAGTGTTGGAGAGAATATGAAGAAACTGGAACCTGGTTCACTGCTGGTAGAAATATGCAATGATGGGGCCGACCCTGTGGCTCACTCGGGAGAGTGTAGATATCCACATGCCAGAAAACAAAGTTGGACCCTTACTTTATACCATATGTAAAAATTAACCCAAACTTGTTAAAGGTCTAAATGAAAGAGTTAAGACCATATAACTCTTAGAAGAAAACATAGGGGAAAGGCTTCATGACATTGAATTTAGCAATGATTTCTTGCATATGACACCAAAACACAGGCAACAAAAGAAAAATAGATAATTTGGCTTCACCAAATTAAAAAGTTTTGTACATTGAAGTACATAATCAACAGAGTGGAAAGGCAGTTCACACAATGGGAGAATATATTCACAAATCACATATCTGATAAAGTATTGATATCCAGAACATATAAGAAACTCTTACAACTCAATAAAAACAGAAAACAAGTAACCCAATTAATAAATGGGCAAAAAGCTTGAATAGACATTTCTCCAAACAAGTTAAACAGATGGCCAGTAAGCCCATGAAAAGATGATCAACATCACTGGTCATTAGGTAAATGCAAATCAAAACCATAATGAAATACCACACCCATTAGAATGACTATTATCAAAAAACCAAAGAAGAACCAAGTGTTGGAGAGAATATGAAGAAACTGGAACCTGGTTCACTGCTGGTAGAAATATGCAATGATGGGGCCGACCCTGTGGCTCACTCGGGAGAGTGCGGCGCTGCTAGTGCCTAGGCCGCGGGTTCCGATCTTATATAGGGATGGCCGGTGTGCTCACTGGCTGAGCGTGGTGCAGACAGCACCAAGCAAAGGATTACGATCCCCTTACCGATCAAAAAAAAAAAAAAGAAAAAAAAAAAAAGAAAAAAGAAATATGCAATGATGCAGCTGCAGCAGAGAAGAGTGGTGATTCTTCAAAGAAATTAATTATAGAATGACATATGTTCCATCAATTCTACATCTGAGTATATAACCCAAACAATTAAAAGCAGAGACTCAAACAGATATTTGTATACCATTTGTTATGGACTGAATATTTTTTACTTCCCTCAAATTCATATTTTGAAACCCTACCCCCCAATGTGGTGATATCTGGAGGTGAGGCTTTTGGGAGATGATTAGGTTTGGATGAGGCCCTGAGGGTGGGGTCTTTATGGTGAAATTAATGCCCTTATAAGAACAGACCAGAGAGCTTGCTCTCTCTTTTTCCCTGTCATGTGAGGATACAGTAAGAAGGCAGACATCTTCAAGAGAGCCCTTGCGAGGATCAGCACCCTGATCTTCAACCTCCCGGTCTCCAGAACTGTGAGAAATAGTTGTCTGTTGTTTAAATCACCCAGTCTTTGGTAGTTTGTTATAGCAGCCTGAGCAGACTAAGATACAAATGTTCATAGAAGCATTATTAATACAAATGTTCATAGCAGCATTATTAAAAGCCAGAAGTTGGAAGAGTTATTAATAATAGCTAGAAGTTGACAGATGAATGGATTAAAAAAAATGTAATATATGCATACTATGGAATATTACTCAGCCTTAAAAAGGAAGGAAGTTTTGACACATTTTATAATATGGATATGTGTCATTGAAGACATGCTCAGTGAAATAAGTCACAAAAAAACAAATATTATATTCCAGTTTTATGAGATTCCTAATGTAATCAAATCCATAGGGACAGAAAATAGGGTTTCCAAGGGTTAAGGAAGGGGGAATGGAGAATTACTGTTTAATGTTTACAGAGTTTCAGTTGGGGAGGATGAAAAAGTTCTGTAGATGAATGGTGGTGGTGATTGTACCACAATGTGAAAGAACTTAAATCCACAGAACTGTACCCATAAAAATGGGTAATATGATCAATTTTATGTTATAACACAAAAAATACATTTAAGACAATATCTAGCATATGACACAGGCTTTATAAGTGTTGTTATTGTATTGCTATTATTCCTATTATTATTATTTTAATAAAATAAATGAATAGTAAGGCACGAAATGAGTAGAGTATCCTGAAGGTCATAGCAAGCATATTAGGGTTTGAACCAGGGAAGTAATCTCATATTTTGGCACAGCAGCTGTGTGGATGCCTTTTAATGGGGGCAAGAATTAGGTATTTTCTGTGTGGGATCTGCTATGCCCCCTCACCTGTTTTGGTTCTTCTGTGGACCTCTTTTAAAGTACAGTGATTTCATGACTGAATATACTGGTATAATGTCAAAATTAAGAAAAGGTAAATTATGGGATTTTTCCCTATTGATATACTTGTCAGTACTAGAGCTTTCTAAGTTTTTCTGGCTTCGAAAGCACACTAGAATAATGTCTTTAGGGAGAACTGAAAACATCAAAATCTTTTCTCTTCAACATAACAGAAATTTAAGTATTATATAAATAATTTAATGCCAGTATAGGAAGTGGAGGAGAGATTTGGAGAGGCATTCTTTCTGAAAAAAACCTTCATGGAAGCAGGAGATATAAAGTAATAGGAAAGAAAAGAAAACTGAATGATTACTCCTTCCTTCGATTTCCATTTTAGGGAGTGGGAATTCATATAATGGAGGCAGATATGAGGGGTGGGCTTTTATTTTTATTTCATTTTTAAATTACTTTTTAATATTTCAGTTCTCATTTATCCAAAATAAATAGCTGGAGCACAACAGAATTGAAAAGCTTTTCTTGAGGTAAAATGCATAAGGAAGCTTTGAACAGGTCTAACGTTTGTGAACAAAATTGTTTAATATTTTATTTCATTAAACTTTTATTTAATAATATAGAAGTATATTATGATGAACTCTTCAAAGCAAAAATGTTCTAAACTGATTTAGAAAATTCAAAACTATCATAAGAGAAGAGATGCAGAAAAGAAATAAAGTAAGGAAAAAAACTTAGACCATAATGAGAAATGAGTTTGGAGCTTAATTTCAATCTCCCATAGCAAACTCTGCCAAAGAATATGAATGATAGTTACATATTTGACAAATTACACAATATATATAAAGGTTATTATATCCTAAATGAATTATGTAAAGTTAATGTTTGATTAAAATATATTTACATTCGTGATGCTTTGTAGACTGCTTAATAGTCCTTTTATTTTTTTCTTTTAGTTCTTTAAAAAGATCAACAAAGTTTGCAAACCTTTATCTATACTGACCAAGAAAAAAAGAGAGAAGACAGAAATTACTAAAATCGGAAATAAAGTAGGGTCATGGTAGAGTAGTTGCTTTTTCTATTAGCTGGAGTGGCCTTTGAGGAGAAAGACATGCTCTTCTTTTTCCGGTTTCCCCTGGTGACTCTCCTTGTGTCATTGCAGTTGGGAGTCTGGCAGGCACCTGCACGGTAGCTGTGGCTACTGCTGTGGTGTTGAGCCACTTTTGTGGCAGCTGTGACTATGGCGGTGGCTGTGGTGGGCCACCCACATGGAAGTGGTATTTTTGGTTTGCTCCTTGCCTGTTTTCTGGCTGGGGATGTTGTCCTCGGCTCCTGCCTAAGGACCCCGGGCATGCTCTGTTTCTTGCTTGTTTCTGGGTGGAGGGGGACTGGTCCTTGGCTCCAGCTTTAGGACCCTGGGCATCTGGGTGGGGCTTTTAAACAGCTCTAGATCTATCTGTCCACGGACAAAATTATGTTGTATGTCACTGCCACTCTACACTAGTGTCCTTAAATTCCTATCCACTTTTACTACTCAAAAACCTATTTAAAAAAAATAGTTTAATAAAACCATATATATTAAGACATAAATGTTTATTAGTGTGGAATATGTTTATCTTGACAGGGATATTTTTATTTTAATTTAATTTTATCTTAATTAGGAAAAAAATCAAAGTGATTAATGTCTCAATATACTTGTTGCTTTTTGTTAAAAATGGTGATGATGATGGACTCAGTAAAAATGGTGGTGATGATGATGATGACGACGACGAAAACTAATGTTATTTCTACCAATAAGTAAATCCCTACTCACGTCCAAAAGAGCTATGGCCATCATTTAAGCCATTAGGAAAAGTTTGATTTTAGAAGCAGCCTAAACCTGAGAGATAAAATTGAAAAAAAAGTATTTTTTATTAGAGTATTCTTGTTTATGCTGTATCATTATGAAAAATGCACTCGGCATTCAGAAACACTTTCGAAGAAAAATCATTTTCGTTTTATTAACTAAACATAATGCTATTGTTTTCTGGTTCTCAGATCCTCCTTTTATCATTTTCTACTATACCTGTAGGTGTCTCCCTAAGTCCAGGATTATTCTATTTCCCTGACACTGTGTTTGAAATTGTGCTCATTCTGCGCATTTGTTTAATAATTTACTTAGATGCTCCTAAATGTCATCTTTTGTGATTGTGATCTGTGGTCAATAAAATTAGATGTTGATAATTATTTATGAACTGTATTGTATATTCTGCTAAATTGATTAGTTTGTTAGCAGTAAAACTAGAATAATATGATATTAATATTGAATTCTATCTGTAAATCCATCCCTAGCTCACACTGACTCATTTGAAGTTACTAATTCTGTGTAGCCTTTTTCCTCTCTTTACATTCAAACTTCTTACTGTTACACTGACCTCTTCTTACTATTTACCAAGAGATCAAGACATGATATTTAGGGTATTGGCACAGAGAAAACACAATGCACAATCCCCCTGAAGTCCCTAAAAAGAAGGGAAATGCAGAATAAAATAACTTCTTTCTGGGTTACCCTAATTACCCTTTTGATTCCAAGATCACAGGCAAAATAGTCATTCAGATAAATGCTATGAATTCATGATAATCTATACTTTTATTGGTTGACTATCATTTGTTAAATTCTAATATGCAATTTTGGAAAATAAAAACTTAAAAATTTTCTTGTGTTTTTGCAGAACTACACATGCCTAATAAGCATTACATACCTCTATAGCAAAGAGACATTTTTGTCATTCAATTCTTTCTATGAGCAGAAAGCTCAGCCTAGAGCTTGCTTCAGGGTGTAGAAGAGGCAAGCAACAGGGATGATATTCTTAGGTTTTCTGAACCATCTTTACTTGACTTCAGACATTCTGTCCTATTGTCTCCTTTAGGCTTGTCATTCTCATCAGCCCATATGGTCATCAGAACAATATTAGTGACAATTTTCTGTCAGGTAGAATAAATGGTTATCTAGACATTAAAAGTATTGAATGACACTAGGCAGATGGCCCTCTTTGCCTCTTACATGTTCTCTTTAGTTTAGGATATCAAAGCCTTTAAAATATTTTTTAAAATTGCAAATACACCTGAGAAAAACCTAATATTAAGTTGACAATTTTAATTTAATTCTACAAACATTGACTGAGAAGGGCATTGCTAACTGTGCATAGGTTGTGTGTGTGCACTGTGCAACTCCAGAGAGCCATTAACTTTTTTGTCACACACTGTTGTAGTCCTGTGTACTTTGTCCTGCAGATTTCCATCTTAAAAGAGGAATAGTAACAGAGCCCAACTGAAATGTTTGTTACAAGAATTAAATGAGATAATGCACACAACCTCTTTGAACTGGGCACCATAGAGTTTCTTGAGCACAATAAATATTTGCTATGAAAATTTTATTATTTTACTTTATAACAGCCTCACTTCTTGCCCTTGGAGATAAAAACAAAATATGCATACAAGGTTCTTCTCCTTGATGAGCTGGTAGCCAATTTGCAGAAGATGAAGTTATAAAAAGACTGTGACTATATGTTGTAAAGTAGGTCTTCCACATAGTGCTGTGAGAACACAAAAGGAATTGCTCATTTTCTCCTGCAGTAGAAATGAAAGCCTCAAAGTGATAACATCTGGAGCCTAAATAATGATAGAGATTAAGTGGGCAGAGGTATCAGTATGTTTAACAGAGGTATGTGGAAGCAGAACATGCTCAGGGAAAAAGAGCGGTTTATATGGCTGAAGCTTAAAATTCATGAAAGGAGATAAGCTTGAAAACATAGGGTAAGGATTTTATCATTTATTAACATCTTACTGTGAATCATTTTTTAAAAATTGATTTTTTTCTGGTAGCTGTCTGACTCTAAGTAGGAGATATGTGTATATTATTGCTATAGCCAAATAATTCTATATATTTTTTTTATTTTTTATTTTTTTTTCATGTGCAAGTGATTTATTTTATTTTATTTATTTATTTAATTTTTATTGAATCAAAATTGATTATACATATTTTGGGGGTTCAATATTGAGATATGTTGATCAAATCAATATTACTAGCATATATGTTGTTACATATCGTAATTTTTTATGCCCCTTGTCCAATCTCTCCCCCTCCCCTTCCCCCTCCCCGCTCTAATTACCCTAGATATTTTCTCTCCTTCTGAAAGAATAATGGTTACTCTGTGGATTTGTTGCTTTGTTCGATGCTGAGAGGTGTGATCAGGTCCCCAGTATTATCATAGAGCAGATGCTTCTTCTGTCACTCTGAAATGGGCTTTGTGGAGAGAGACCTCCTCTTCTTTTCTTTATCTCTACTGGTGACTCTGCTGTGTCAATGCACTCCAGTGGCTGGCGGGCCATCTGCGTGGAGGTTGTGGCATCTAGCCACTTTCATGGCAGCCATGG
>NW_007745965.1:17130-18203 GCF_000696425.1 Galeopterus variegatus
ACATATCGTAATTTTTTATGCCCCTTGTCCAATCTCTCCCCCTCCCCTTCCCCCTCCCCGCTCTAATTACCCTAGATATTTTCTCTCCTTCTGAAAGAATAATGGTTACTCTGTGGATTTGTTGCTTTGTTCGATGCTGAGAGGTGTGATCAGGTCCCCAGTATTATCATAGAGCAGATGCTTCTTCTGTCACTCTGAAATGGGCTTTGTGGAGAGAGACCTCCTCTTCTTTTCTTTATCTCTACTGGTGACTCTGCTGTGTCAATGCACTCCAGTGGCTGGCGGGCCATCTGCGTGGAGGTTGTGGCATCTAGCCACTTTCATGGCAGCCATGGTTATTGTGGTGGCTGTGGTGGGCCACTCACATGGCGGTGATATTTTTGATATACTCTTTGGTGCTGGCACTGTGCCTGGCTGTGGGAGGGGGGTCTGGTCCCTGGCTCCATGTCTCAGTATATATATTTTTTTAAATTTAAGCTTTCACACTTTTTTCCTCTCACATTCTTTCTATAACTATGTCCTTTATGATAGATAATAGCTTTCTCAGATGCCAATGAAACAGAGAGCAGAAGGGCATTTTGCATTTCCTTTTTGCCTAAGATTGGCCAAGGCCTCTGTAATTAGGGAGATATTTCCTAAGTTATGGCATTTGGTCCACCTGTTTTGGAATACGTTATGATTGCTTACTGAAAATTTAGTTTAATTCAGAATAGACCACTTAGTTTCAAACCATTTTGTAAACCCTACATTCAAACCCAGGGGTATAATATTAAACATGTGTTATTGATCACAAAGGAATCTGATAACTAGATCACTGGCAAACCATTCCATTGTTTGGAGGAGAAAATGAAATTTTCAGATATGTGCCTTACATATATACTTGGGTTGACAGTATCATTCATATAAAATGGTTCAGAGAGATGGTATCTGCAACAGGCCAAAGAACTGAGATAACTTGTGTTAATTGACTTTTTAAGTAAGGAAATTTAATCACTTTCTACTTGGCTTACCCAAATGGAAAGACATTACTCCCCAAATCTAGGCTTTTTGACTAGAAGATTCATTTTGATCAG
>NW_007745965.1:20443-20773 GCF_000696425.1 Galeopterus variegatus
ATCTCAGCAAACCATATTGAGTTGTGGAAACAGCATGGACTTGGGCATTATACTGACCTGGGTTCTAATTCTATTTCAGCCTCTTACCAGCTGTTGGATTCTAGACAAGTTGTCTGCTTGTCCTGCTAAGGCTCAGTTTCTTCAAAACCTTAATACTCCTTTTAAATGTTCTTTATATGAATGCATGTCTCAGACAGGGTAAATAGATGAAATGTCAGTTTTACTTCCCTTATGGAGAGAAAAAAGAAATGTGTGGGTTATTCAATAAGACAATGGACAAAGTTTTTCACTCAGTGAAAACTGGAAGAAAAACAAAATCGGATTTTTCTA
>NW_007745966.1:0-12598 GCF_000696425.1 Galeopterus variegatus
CAGAAAAACTTGACCAGCGCCCGTGGTCCTGGGATAACCAGGCAAAGGAAGCTTCATCAGCCGGGAGCATGAATGGTCGGAACCAATGAAAAAGGGGGCCCAAAGCATTTTCTAAGAACTGGGCAATCGGAGAAACATGAGTCACGCAGACGCATTCCCTCACCCCCAGGAGAATGAAGCTTCTAGATGACCCTACTAATGGTACTGAGATTCAGGTAAGACACAAATGAGTTTCCAAATACTCTACAAATCTAGATCAGGACACAGAGGAAGGTGCTGCCAGACAGAAAGACTCCAAGTTTCAAGAAAATCATATCAAATCTATGAGAAAGAAATGAATCCAAGAGTCTCATGGCATGCCAGCTAAAACTGTGAGATGACACAGGATCAGCCTGAAGATCCACAGACTGGAGTGACCCTGGACTGCATGGCCACATCCCAGGTCCCCCCAGTATTAGTCCATGGGTGACCAGATCCTCCAACTTTGGCTGCTCTGAAACAGCTATTTCTTTTTCACTCAGATTTGGTGAGATTCCTGCAGCCCTTGAAAGATGCAAAAATAGTGCTGAAATTACTTACATCCAAGGAAAACAACACTGGGAAGGAAGAAGAGTCATCATAAAGATGATGAATATATACATTCCTACCCATGATATTCGAATTTTTCTAACCAGTTTCAGTGCAGATGAACTGATTAATATTGTAATCATTATGATACTTTGTGCATATTGAAAGCATTACAGGAATTGGATGTATTAGGTTTGTGGTTTTAATTAAATGTTCAGAAGATTTTGATATGCACACAATGTTTTAATGTCTGGGAAATTTAGGAAATATGTAAGTTTTGATTTATTCGCTATATAAATAAACGGGGTGTGACCGACCACTTTGAAGAAAGTGGACTCTCAGATATCTCTGACAATGCTGCCCGTTCAGTGGATACATTACAGTATTGAATTAGATATTACACAAAGTTCCGGGAAGAAGAAGACCTCTCCGGGCAGGCACCCAGACATCCCAGTCTTATTCATGGACAGGAACAAAGAGGTGGCCTCTGCTTTTCCTGGACTGCCCTCTACTGACCGGGCAGGGTTAAGAGGTCCTGAGAAGCCAGGGAAGTGGACAGTCTGAAAGATTTTTTGGCCCTAAATAAGGGATTTATACCCATAAATGCTAGGGGCATCTGGGCTTGAGAAGCCACCCCAGAGCAGAGGGGTACAGTGCTGCAAAGAGGTTCTGTTGTCCAACTTTTTATGGAACACGAAAGCAGAGAGAAGGGAAAAGTGGCTCCCCAAGTCCCCTCACCCGGCTTCCATCATGGTTTATTTATGGCAGGAACAAAGAGGTGGCCTCTGCTTTTCCTGGCCTGCCCTCTACTGGCAGGGCAGGGTTAAGAGGTCCTGAGAAGCCAGGGAAGTGGACAGTCTGAAAGATTTTTTGGCCCTAAATAAGGGATTTATACCCATAAATGCTAGGGGCATCTGGGCTTGAGAAGCCACCCCAGAGCAGAGGGGTACAGTGCTGCAAAGAGGTTCTGTTGTCCAACTTTTTATGGAACACGAAAGCAGAGAGAAGGGAAAAGTGGCTCCCCAAGTCCCCTCACCCGGCTTCCATCATGGTTCACATTTTGCTTTTCTTTTTAAGTATGTCTCCTTCATTGCCCCTCTCCCCACAACCCTACCCTCCCTCCCCCAATTAATTTCAAGGTGTCTAGCCCACACTGAGTGTGTTTATCTATCAGTAAGGTCTGTTTTCTAAACATGATCATAATACTATTATTACATCTAACAAAATTGGTAATTTCCAATCTGCTTCAGTTTTCCCTGGTTGAGGCAAAAATGCCTTGACGGTGGGAGTGTTCCAGATGGGATCCCGAGAGCGACACGAGGTCTTGCAGGGAGGGGCCTCCTGCCGGGCTCTGCCGGGCTCTGCCAGAGGCCTGCTTGCCCACAGCCACCGGGCGCCCGACCCAGGTCAGTCCAGGGCCGGCTGTGAAAGTCGAGTGCAGAGAGCCACAAGACATCATCAGAGTTAGTGAAACAGTCCGTTACGTTACCTCAGCAAAAGACAACTTTGCATATTAAACAGAGAGATATTCTCCAGCTTGAGAAAAAATAGCATGGGTCTGCCTTAAGGCACCTGAAATGGAGCGAGAGGCCACCCCAACGTGAGCTTCAGGCGCATGTTACCCTGACCTCTCTGAAACTGGTTTGGCCTAGTGCTGCCTAGAGGTTTCTCCCGCATAGTGAAATGTCATCTGGTGAGGTGTAAACAGACTGTAACTGAGCTACGAGTATGCCCTTGTGACCAAGCCTCTGAGCCTCAGCCCATCGGAGGCTGAACAGCGCCAGAGCACGACCACAGTGCAGCCAGTCACCTCCAATGCACATCACCTCCTTTTCTCTGGCTGTAAAAATGACCTGCATGGGGGGGGGGGATTCTCCAGCTTGAGAAAAAATAGCATGGGTCTGCCTTAAGGCACCTAAAATGGAGCGAGAGGCCACCCCAACGTGAGCTTCAGGCGCATGTTACCCTGACCTCTCTGAAACTGGTTTGGCCTGGTGCTTCCTAAAGGTTTCTCCCGCATAGTGAAATGTCACCTGGTGAGGTGTAAACAGACTGTAACTGAGCTACGAGTATGCCCTTGTGACCAAGCCTCTGAGCCTCAGCCCGTCGGAGGCTGAACAGCGCCAGAGCACGACCACAGTGCAGCCAGCCACCTCCAGTGCACATCACCTCCTTTTCTCTGGCTGTAAAAATGACCTGCATGGGGGGGGGGCGCATCCTCCCTGGTCTGAACTGCTGCCTAATTCTAAAGTCATTTACCGAGTTCTCAAGCATTGTTTATCCTCAACCAGGTGGCTTTTTTACTTTGGTTGACAACTCCGTACACACATGTGGGCACTCACATACATGCCCTGTCACGTTTTGGGCTATATCTGATTTCAGTGCTGGCCACACACCTCCCCAGGTCCCTGGGCTTCAGTGGGCTGCCCTCCAGCGGTCTTACAGCCATACTGCCCCAGGGCAGGAGGGGTTATGTCCACTGGGAGCCCCAAGCCCTGCCTTCAGTTTGCTACACAGTGCACAGCTACCTGGAACCTGGGATGTCCCCGTGGCTCCAAGCCCCCTCTAGGATGTCTGCCAGATCTTTTCTACCCCCAAATTGCCTAAGGGTGACAGCGGAGGGGCAGGCTTTGTTCCCTTTGTAAAGGCTCCTACAGGACAATTTATGGTGCTGCCGCCGGGGCATGGACTCTGCTGTGGTGGCCTCAGTAAAGCCTCTGCTTCTCTCTGGAGGTAGGAACATTAGGAGAAACTGGGCCAGCTTCCAGGACCCAGCATGGCCTAGCCAAGGGACCTTGGGAGGGAACAACCCTACAAAGGACAAGGATGGACCATGTGTATGCCAGCTGCTGCCATCCCAGGGTGCTGGCTTCCTGCTCTGCTTGGGGACAGAACCCCAGGCTTCTGGGAGCCCCCCTCAGGGCCCTGACCTGGAGGGCCTGAGGAGACCAATCCTGCCACTAAAAATACGCTATGGCCTAGCCAAGGGACCTTGGGAGGGAACAACCCTACAAAGGACAAGGATGGACCATGTGTATGCCAGCTGCTGCCATCCCAGGGTGCTGGCTTCCTGCTCTGCTTGGGGACAGAACCCCAGGCTTCTGGGAGCCCCCCTCAGGGCCCTGACCTGGAGGGCCTGAGGAGACCAATCCTGCCACTAAAAATACTCTGAGGAGGAGTTGGCAAAGGAGAAGAGAGGTGGAGTCAGCACTTCCCAGGTGGGCGCAGCCAGAACCTGGGCACAGCTGTTTCCTCCTATAGAAGGCAGACCCTCTTCCTGGGGCCTGGCAAGGATCTGAAGAGGCCTGGATGAAGAAATACCAAAATGGGGCATCTTGAGTGCCCCCAGCTAAATTGGATTCCAGTCCTGGAGCGGCCAGCAGCCTTGCCCAAGGGGACAGGAAGGGCCGGGGCATGGCTGGTTACAGCACGCCTTTCACGGGCACTTCTTTCACCTGATGGACCGTCTCATGCTCAGGTGTCTGACCATAACCGAGGTCTCTCATGTGGGAAACTTGCCCATACTGGCAGACACTCTTGTGGCTCTTGTCTGACCTGTGTCCAGTTTCTGCCTGCCTGACCATTACTCTGGTGCTGGGAGCCCGACTTGTGTCCTCCCCCGCCTCCCCAGCCAAGCCTGCCTGGGGCAGACCCTGATTTGTCAGATGGAAAATGCACATCAATCCACTGCCACCATAGTCACCACAATAGGAAGCAAGTTCAGATTTTCATATACAGATGCGGGCAAGGAGGTCACAGTGAGTCAGGATGGCAGTCCTCTGTACTGGGTCACAAGAGGCAGGACTGAAGAGTCAGGCACATGGCAACTAGCGTGTACATGAGGGCATGGGATATGGGTCATTGTAAGTTCACGGGCAAATAAATGCCTGAATGGTCCAAGTAAAGGAAACAGTGGGAAAGCAGGGAGCCTGGCATGCTGAGCAGGAGAGATGCCTCTAAGTTCCATCTCCAGCCATGGCTTGAGCCATACAGGTGTGGTGTGGCACTGAAAGCTGTGTTGAGGTGACAGAACCCTGTTTCTGGTGTGAGAAAGTTAAGCTTGTATTCATAATGGATGCTGAGGAAACCTAAAATAAGAATTTGCTACTACACAGGGTTAAAAAAACTTGCAGTGTGTTTCAAATGCTTACATGGAACATATCAGTGCTCAGAACCTAATGTGATATATGGTGTGCCAGCATTAGGTCATTGCAGGATGTATTAAAACTTGTAAATCTTTGTGTGGTATGTAGTAAAAGGACACGAATTTTAAGTTGTAAAATGTGCATCTTTTTCCTTCTGAGCTGTAATTTAAAAGTCTATGTTTGGAAGAGTTTCAGTTTTGCAAGATGAAAAACTTATGGGGATTGACAGTAGTGGTGGCTGCAAAACTATGTAAACGTACTTAATGCCACTGAACTGTCCACTTAAAAATGGTTAAGATAGCTAGTTTGATGTTATGTATGTTTTACTATTACTTTCTCAAAAGTCTGTGTTTGAGCCTTCTGGAAATGTATGGTAAGGCCTAGGGCACACTGGCTCCCTGAGGACCAAGGACCAGGGACCAGCCCTGATTAGCTCTCGAATACTTTGCTATTGAATTCTCAGTTTCAGCTTCCTGGGAGAAAAATCTGAATTCAGGTTAGTGCTCCAAAGCCTGGGAGGAACCTAAGCCCTCCCACCACTATCTACATATTAACACAATTTTTAAAAAATTCCTTTATTTTATTTCTCATTTATATTAAAGGGAGGGTAGTATATTATTAATTTCATTTAGATTCATTAGATTATGTGCAGAACTGGTAATATGATCTATGAATTTCATTAGAGTATATAAAGAAGGATATATAAGATTTGTTACAGAATGAAGATATTAGGATGTTGTGACGTGGGAGCCCCAAGTCTGCAAGGGCACTTGTGTAGCGTTTGCCTATTCCAAAGAACTCACCCCGTGGCACAACTGTAGAGACATTGGCTTATTAGACTTACGAGAGGTACTGAGGCAGCCATTGGCCAGAAAATCCACACTGCCGGGGCTATACACAACAGGTACATAGTGAACAGATCAGAGTAGGGGTGTAGATCATTTTCAGGCTATGTGCAGACCCTCACCCAGCTCACATAACTCAGTGTGTGGGAGATCTGGCTGAGTAGATAAGTTATTGTGCTTGCTCCTCTCCTGGTGCCAGAGTGCTTGTTCATTCACTTAGGGATCCTGCTCCCTCCAGCCTTCTATTTGTCTTAAAGGGGACATGCCTTTCCTTGGGTAACTACCTTGGCCAGGGGTAGTCTCCCAGGGGGGAGGTGAAACTGTATGTAAGGTGAGGGGGGAATAGGGCTATGTCCAGCATTTACCCTATTTAACTTAACTCTTCCTTTACTTTTTCTCCAAAAATCTATAATTGTATTACAGCTGTGCCCAGAGGAACACCCATCCATGACTGTAGCAGTCAGGGGAAGCTGTGCCCATGAGCTCTCAGGTGTTTATAGCAGCACATGTACATTGTGAGTTGGTACCATAAAAAACACCCCGATACTTACTAGCTGAAAATAACAATCATATATTCATCTTATGATTCTGTGGGTCAACAACTTGGACTGAGTTCAGCTAAGTTGCTCTTCTGCGCTCTGCAGGAGGACTGACTTACTATGCAGCTACAGTCAGTGGCTTGCCATCTGGGGGCTTGCCTCCACAATTGGCAATGCTGGGTGTAGAGCTAGGGGTGGGTCTGGAGATCACAGAACCCTCAAGCCTGTTTGCAAACCCTTCACATGCAGGTCTATGAGCTAGGTAACTGGCAAAAAGATCCTTGGAGCCTTGGTTGAAGAAAGAATAGTCATTATTCAGCACACACACATCCAATACCTAGGCAGTCCAAAGAGAAACACAGAAACTCAACTGCTACTGGCAAAGTCCAAAGAAAAACTGAGCAGCTGCCAGCAAAGTAAATATGCTGTATTTCTAGATGTGAGCCCTGCGGGCCAGCGCTGCTTCACAAACTGAGGAACACACAATAGCAACAAACTAAAAAGATATACTGGTGCACTGCGCACTAACTCCACCCACACACTTGTTTACAAGGAATGTGCTGCACCACCCCCAACTGGACCTGAGTCAAGGGGGCCTAACTAGATTACTCTATTTTCCCTACACTGGGCTACCTCTCCTTCATTATCACCAGCTGGCTCTGGCTTGCTCACATGCATAGTGGGAAGATGGTTCCAAGCACAGCAGGAGGGAAAGCTGAAAGTCCTCTTGAGGCCAAGGCTTGGACCTAGCTCACTGTGGCATCAGCTTTGTTCCCTGTTCTCCCAGCAAGGCCTATCCATTTCAAGAGGTGGAGAAGAAAGCTCCAATGCTTGATGGGAACAGCTACAAAGGACTGTGGCTCTTTTCATAATCTACCAGATGGTCAACATACTAGATGCTTCATTCTATCCCCCTTCAGAGCTCTGCCCATGAAAATACACTTATTTGTGTACTTGTTTTCTATTTTTTTCCCACTAGAATGTATGTTTGATGACAGCAGAAAACGTTTTCTCTTGGAACAGTGTCTGGTACATAGTAGATGTTCGATATGTATTTGTGGAATAAATAAATGATGGATGACTGGATAAGCTCTTAATTTAATGTGATGATGACAGTAATAACAATGGTAATAAAATCAGCTAACATTGAACACTTACGTCTCACACAAACATGTACTAAATAAGCATTTCACATTCATTATGTCTTTTAATTCTCATAGTTATCCTGTGAAGGAAGCACCATAATTATCCCATTCAGTAGACATGAAAAACTGAGGACCAGAGAGGTTAAGTACTTGATCCAAAGTCACACAGTTAAAAAGTGATGGACCTATGATCTGAACACCGGTATCTAAAAACGACTTTTTATTGTGAATGAAGCTGATTTTATATTTTGCTTTAAACTATCCTTACATTCCTGGGACGGACACACTTTATTCATAATGAATTCTTCTTTATATCTAGTTGGATTCAATTTACAGATATTTTATTGAAGATGTTAAATACCTTGCCATTTGTGTATTTTAGCTATAGTTTTGGTCTTGTGCTATCTTTGTGAAGTTTGGGTACTAGAGAAGTGATCGCTCTGTAGAAAGAATTAGAAAGATTCTCATCTATTTTCTATTCTATGTCTTAGAATATGTCAAGCTCAGGCTGCCATACAAAAACACCATACACTCTGGCTTGCAAACAGTAATTTATCTTCTCACAGTTCTGGAGACCGGAAGCCTAAGATCAGGGTGCCAGCAGGGTCAGTCCCTGGTGCGGGCCCTCTTCTTGTGTTGCAGACAGATGCCTTCTTGCTGTGTTCTCACGTGGCTTTTCTTCGGTGCATGCAAGTGAAGAGAGAGAGAGAGAAAGCTCTTTGGTGTCTCCTCCTATGAGGACACTATTCCCATCAGGAGGCCCCCACCCTCATGACTTCATCTAAACCCAATTACCTCTGAAAATCCCACCCTGAAATATCATAACATGGAAGATTGGGGCATCAACGTGAGTTGGGGTTAGGGGGAGTGGGGGAAGCACACATTCAGTCCATAACATTCTGTTACACAGGGATGGAAATAACTGTTTCTTAGTGCTGCCCCTTCTGGGTATGAGGAAGCCTGCACATCCAAGCTCCCAGTGGTGGGATGGGGCTCTGTGGGTAGCCTGGGCCAACTGATTGGAAGCAGCAGTGCCATGTCATTTCCAACAAAGAGCATGCAAATGCTGATGCAGGATTGTCCAGAGTGGGCCTCCTCTGCCACAGTGGCCATCAAGTCTTAGACAAAGACAGCTGGAACGGTGCTCCTGATGGTCCACAGTGGCATGAGCCTGAGCAAGAAATAAGCTCCTCAAGCTGGGGATTGACAAGAAATAAGCTCCTCAAGCTAGCCACTCCCGACTAAGACGAGAGGTGTAACTCTGTGGTTGGGTTGTTTTTCCACATTTTTCCAAAAGTTAACAAATCTAGTCACAGTTTTTATTACTTCTTGAAACAATGTGGTAGCACATTTATTTTTTTCTAGAAAATAATTCATTGCAGTGAGAATTTAGAGTGGTCACGACACACCTTTATTCATTTGGTCAACAAGAGTTTATCAGAACCTATTATACGTGAGGCCTACCCTAGGCACTGGAGAGAGTGCATTAAACAAGCCGTGTGTTCTGTCCTCGTCTTTTTAACATATTAACTGTTAAACTCTACTCATTTGAAAAATAATGGCACTTCATTCCCAGGCCCCGTTCAGCTCCCAGCACTGCGGTAAAGTGCCCGCCAGGCACTTGCCAGGGAATAGAAAATAGTTACCTCACAGCTCAATGCATCTTGAAAATTCCCTTGGGAGAAGCAGCATTTTTGGAGGATTACTAAAGGTTGTGAAGGCTGACCACACACTCCTATAACTCGATGTGGCCTGCAACAGTCTGTTTCTGCAGTCCACTCCTGCCTGTGGCTGCAGAAATCAGCTCTTCTTTGATTTTAGCCCAAAGGGGACTGTAGTGGATTGAATGGCCCCTCAAAGTCATTGAAGCTTAATCCCCACTGTAACTGTTGAGAGTGGAAAATCCTATTTCAATAATTGAAAGATGGGGACTTGAAGAGGTGAATAGATTTCAGGTCCATGCCCTAGTGAATGGATTAATAATGGTGGTCATGAGTGGTTCTGAGGGCTTTAAAAGGAGAGCACATGAGAGTCTCTCTCTCTGTTCTGTCATTTCTGCCACGTGAGACCCCTGCATTACTGCCAAGAGAGACCCTCACCAGATGTGTTCCCAAGACTTTGGACTTCCCAGCCTCTGAAACTGTAAGCAATAAATTTCATTTTCTTACAAATTACCCAGTTTTAGGTATTTATGTTATAAGCAACAGAAATAGACTAATACAGAAAATTGGTACCAGAGAAGTGAGGTGTTGCGTATAACAAATACTTGAAAATGTGGAAGCACCTTTGAAACTGGGTGTTGAGGAGGGGCTGGAAGAATTTGGAGGAGCAGGCTAGGAAAAGCCTAGATACTGGTGGGAGTTTAGAAGACAAGAAAACCAGGGAAAGTTTGGAATGTTTTAGAAACTGTTTAAATGGTGGTGAGCAAGATACTTAGAGAAATATGGACTGTAAAGGCCATTCTAAGGAGGTCTAAGATAGAAATAAGGAACTTATTGGAAACTGAGGCAAAGATCACACTTGCTATGAACAGGCAGAGAACTTGGCTGCATTCTGTTCATGACCCAAAGTTTTTGAAATGTGGAACTTCCAAGGTACTGACCCAGGATATTTGGTGGAAGAAATTTCTAAGCAGCAAAGCATTAAGGAAGCTGCATGGCTACTTGCAACAGCCTATGCGGAGTTATGTCAGCAAAGGCATGAGGTAAAACCAGAATTTATAATTCAAAAGAAAATACAGAGCTAAAAGTTGAAAAACTTTCAGCCTGGCCACAAAAGGAAGGATATAGCCCAGGGGACTTTTGCTATGGAAATGAGTACAGAAGAAAGGGATTATCAAGAGAAGGGGGGAAAGGCCCTGAAGGCATTACAGAAGACTCTGGGGCCAACCCTTCCATTATGAGCCCAGAGGCCTAGGGAGATGGAACGATCTCAGGGATCAGGCCTGAGGAACCCTCTACAAGCTGCTTCCAGCAGCAGAACCCCACCTGCTTTGATGACTCCAGCTGTCACTAAATTGGCCCAAGGTATGGCTGGACCACACAGGTTTGGAAGAAATAGCCAGAAGCTTTGGTGGCATCCACATGGTGTTAAGTTTTCAGACTCCCAGAATTCCAGAGCTGTGAAGGCTTGGGAGCCTCCACCCTGATTTCAAAGGATGTATGGAGACTCCTGGGGTCCTGGGAAGAGATCTGCCATGGGTGTGGGAATCACCACACAGAACCTTCGCTAGAGCAATGCCAAGCAGAAATGTGCGGTTGGAAATGCAGCAGAGAAATCCCCACCAGCACCATGCTTAGTGGAGCTGTGAGAGCAAGACTGCCAGGGAGACCCCAGAATTTTGAAGCTACCAGTGTGCAAAGCCAGCCTGAGAGACCTAAAGCATCACCTGAGACCAAGAAAGCCATAGGAGTGGAGCTGCCCAAGGACTTGGTGACTCAACCTCCACACCAGTGTGCAGAGAGTCAAGGTACACAATTCACCAGCTTTGAGATTTAATGTCTACCATTCTGGTTTTGGACTTGTTTAGCACCTGTTACCCTTTCTTTTGGCCTATTTTTACCTTTTTGAATGGGAATATGTACCCTATGCTTGTCCACCATTGTGTCTTGGAAGTAGATAACTTGTTCTGATTTTACAGATGGTACTTGGGACTTTGGGCTTTTGATTTGAAATGAGTTAAGAGTTTGGGGATGGAATGAATGTATTTGCATGTGAAAAGGACATGAGTTTAGGAGGGCCAGAGGCAGAATGTAGTGGGTCGAATGTCTCCCCAAAGTCTTTGAAGTTTACTCCCCACTGTAACTGTTGAGAGTAGGAAATCCTATTATGATAATTGAAAGGCATGGCCGTGAAGAGGTGATTAGATTCTGAGGACAATGCCCTAGTGAGTGGATTGATAATGGTGGTCATGGGCATTGTTTTGAAGGCTTTAAAAGGAGAGCATGTGAGAGTCTCTCTCTCCACTCTGCCATTCTGCCATGTGAGACCCCTGTGTCAGTGCCAAGAAAGACCCTCACCACATGTGTCCCCTGGACTGTGGACTTCCCAGCCTCCAAAACTGTAAGCAATAAATTTCATTTTCTTACAAATTACCCAGTTTTAGGTATTTTCATTAAGCAACAGAAACGGACTAATACAGGGGCCATTTCCACAAAGCACAGGGGGCCATGAGGGATGGCTGATTTTGGAGGAAAGGAGGTGAAGGGAGCTTCCAACCACACTCGTCCATTTTCCCCCAAAGACCATGACCTATTCTCTCTTGCAGGGTCACACCTCCTCCTTTCCCCACTTCATTCCCCGACATATTTTGACTTCCTCCTCCCTTTATTATGTATAGCAATTCTGTGACCATCTTTTGATTCTGAATGTCCCCATTTCCCCAATCGTATGACAGTATTTTATTGGATAAATAAAATAAATGCAAGGCTCTCCCTGAAAAGACTTCTGGTGAATTCCAATTTCTCCTCTGTCTTATCATGTGTCAATGAAGCCAGAACAGCAAAGTGCTACAGATCTAGACCAAGCATGCTAGCTGCCCACCACACACTCCCACCCCAGGAGAGTTGCTTATTCTGGTGGCAGTTTAATGTGCACTCAGTCTACCTTGGGAAGGTCATAAGAGCCAGCTGTATATGACTTACCACTCTATGATGAGTAGTATGAGATAGCTGTCATTAGATTATCTCAAAGTGGTTTTGATTTGCATTTCTCTGGTGACTAGTGATGCTGATCTTTTCTCATGTGCCTGTTGGCCATTTGTATGTTTTCCTTTGAAAAATGTCTATTCATCTCCTTTGCCCATTTTTTAATTGGATTATTTGGTTTTTTACTGTATAGTTATTTGAGTTTTGTAAATTAGCACAGCCATTATGGAAAACAGTATGGACGTTCCTCGAAAACTACAGATAGAACTGCCATATGATCCAGCAATCCCACTACTGGGTATATATCAAAAAGGAATTGAAATCATATCAAATGATATTATCATAATACCTGCACTCCCATGTTCATTGAGGCTCTATTTACAATAGCCAAATTATGGAACCAACCTAAGTTCCATCAATGGGTGACTGGATAATGAAAATGTGGTTATATACACAATGGAATACTACTTAGCCATAAAAAAGAATGAAATTCTGCCATTTGGCGCTCCCGCCGAGGGTTCGGATCCCATGTGGAGACCGGTTCCCGCTCACTGGCTGAGCGCGGTGCGGGCGCAACACCGAGGGTTGCGATCCCGTTGCCGGTCCCCGGTACGGGCGCTACACCGAGGGTTGCGATCCTGTTACCGGTCAGTAAAAAAGACAAAAAGGAAAAAAAAAAATCATGACGTAAAGCCAGAAATTAAAAGGGAT
>NW_007745966.1:13500-14107 GCF_000696425.1 Galeopterus variegatus
TTATCCCAGAGGACAGACCTGGGGTGTAGCTGCCCTCAGGAACCTGCTCCCTGCATCCCAGCTGCTCTGGCTGGAGTGGCCTCAAGTGTGGTTCATGCAGCAGCCCTGGAGAGTGGAGGCCTGAAACCTCGGTGACATCCCCCTGGTGTTAAGTCTGCAGGTCGGCAGGACATGATAGCAGCGGAGGTGTGGCAGCCTCCATCCAGATTCCAGAGGATGTATGGAAAGCCTGAGGACCCAGGCAGAGACCTGCTGCAGGGCCAGAGTCACTGCAGAGGTCATCTACTAGAGCAATGCCTAGCAGGAATGCGGGGTCAGCACCCCCACAGGGAGGTCCCACTATGGAAATGTCTAGTAGAGCCAAGACAGCAGGGCTTCTGCCAGGATCCCAGAACTGCAGGGCCACGGGTAATGTGCAACACCAGCCTGGAAAAGCTGCAGGCACGAGCGCTGCCCACTGGGCTGTGCCTCGCAGAACTGTGGAAAAGAGGTTGCCCAAGGTTTTGGGGGCCCAGATGCCCAATTGTGCCCAGGATACAGTACTCGGAGTCAAAGAACGTTATTTTGGAACTCTAAGACATAATGTCTGCCCTGCTGTGTTTTGAAC
>NW_007745967.1:0-434 GCF_000696425.1 Galeopterus variegatus
AAAAAAAAAAAAAAAAAAAAAAATGTAATCTAGAGACGATTTAAAGTATATGAGAGGACGAGCATGGGTTATATGCAAATATTATGCCATTTTATATCAGGGACCTGAGTATCAGTGGATTTTGGTATCCTTGGGAGGTCCAGTAATCAATCCTCCACAGATACTGAGGGGTGACTGTACATATATATATTTGTATTCCCCTTTGTTGTATTCCCTTTTGTTCCTAAAAGTAGCATTCTATTCATACTGTTCTGCACTTTGCTTTTTAAAAATAATGTATCCTGAAGATCATTTTATATCAATATATAGAGCAGTGCCTTAATATTTTTATAGCCCCATAGATTCTACTGTGTGAATACGCTCTGTTTTTTTTAAACCAGTATCACATTGATGGATATTTGGGTTGATCCCAATCTTTTGCTACTATAAATAAT
>NW_007745967.1:1875-2810 GCF_000696425.1 Galeopterus variegatus
ACCAGTGCCACATAGTTGAATTACAGAGGCGTTTATAATATATTTTAATATCTGATAGGGGCTAGTCTCTCCTGTTCACACCCAATCCCTGCCACCCAACAATTGCCCATTCTTTTCAGGGTTCTCTTGGCTATTCTTGCTTGTTTATTTATTTTTTTTAGCATGAAGTTTGGAATTAATTTGTCTAGCTCAGGAAAAGAAATTTGATGTTATTTTCTTACTGGGGTTGCATTACATTTATGAAATAACTTAAAACTGACATCTATATCATGTTGAGTCTTCCTATCTAGAACACAATGTATATTTCCTTATGTTCTGGTTTACTTCACATATAATTTTTTAAGGCAAAAAGGGACAATGTTTTGTAATTTACTTTTTTTATTTTTAAAATATATCTTGAAGATTTTCTACCTCAATACATACAGATTCATCTCAGTTTTAAAAGGGCTATAAAGTATTCCATTATATGAAGGAACCACAAAAATGTAGGGTTTTTTTGTGTGAGTTGATTTTTTTAAAAATTTTAATTTATACATTGTAATTATACATACTTATGGGGTATAATCTGATGTCTTGATACATATATAATGTTTCAATCATCTCCTACATTTATCATTTCTTTCTGGCAAAAACATTAAAAGTCTCTCCTCTAGCTATTATGTGATATACAAAACTTAACTGTTAACCGTAGTAAACCTACTGTGCAACAGAACACCAGAACTTATTCCTCCTATCCAATTGTAATTTCGTGCCCAGTGTCCAACCTCTCTCTATTTCCCTCCCCGCCTCCTCTTCCCAATCTGTGGACCACTATTCTATTTTCTGCCCCTATAATATCAACTGGTTTTTTTTTAGATTTTACATAAGAATGAGGTCATGTGGTATTTGTCTTTCTGTGCCTGGCTGACTTCACTTAACATAATGTCCTCCAAGTC
>NW_007745967.1:5803-8697 GCF_000696425.1 Galeopterus variegatus
TAAATCCAAGTTTTAATTTATTCAGTTTGCTAGATTTCAACTTGTTTGCATTTTCCTTTTTCTTTTTCCTGGAGTGAATTTGACTTGCTTAGTTTATCAGAAGAAATTCTGGTTTGTATAACTACTTGTTAGGCAATGAAATGGGCAGAACCATGGCATTTCATACCTTTTTGTTTGTGGTTTTTCAGGAAACAAATCTTGGCAATAATATTAATGTACTAAAAACATTTCCCCCGGGATGTTTGTCTTTTAAAAATAATTTATGGTCTAAAATCTACAATGTCCAACTTTTATGTAAAATTTGAGCTACAATGTTCCAGTGTTGCCAGATGGCCTACTTTAGTCATTCTCTTAAGAGAGACCTCCTTTGTTCCTCTTTCTACGCTAACTCTGAGCCCCAAGAATCCCAAGTAGTAGCCTGATTGTACATTATTAGGATGATCTGTAATGTGAGTTACTCTTTTTCAAAAAGTGTCTGGGATGACTGCTTGTTTTGACAAGAGCCAGATAATAAGTAATGTTTATGTTTTTTGCAAGTGTAGCAAAGGGGTGGAAAGAGAAATTGAAGTGTCATGAGGAGATGAGGATAGCTCTTTGTGCTTGGATCCCATCTCTTGCATGTGACTAAGCTCCTGAAGGACAGGGATTATGTCTGATGCATGTTTGGTTTCCTTGTGCCATGCTTTGAGATGCCTTCCTCTAGGAACACACAATTCAAAAGGAAACTGAGATGACTACAGAAACAACTATATTTCTAAATAAATGAACAATTTTGAGTAATGTAAAGAGTTTTATAGGCTACTTTTGAAAGAAACGCAGCTATAGTATTGTCAAGTACATAGAGTAAATTGAATTAAGCGCCAAGAAGTATTATTGGATTTTAGTTATTAATGATGATGAAAGTTTTGGCCGAAATGTTATACTTTTTTTCAACCTTTAAATCATGTTAAAATTTTTTAACCGGTTTAGAAAAGAATGAATTGTAAACTTGAGTGTATGCAAAATTTTAGTTTTCTGATACTTGATTGGTTTTGGGTGCACGTCGCAGGAAAAGGCTCAAAATCAGGCCATTGTGGTCATTTTTCTCTCTGGGTGATATGTCTTTAGGGGCATATAGAAGGGTTAAGGGACAAATCCTAAAAACACCATAGCTCTCACATGAGCAGTCTTGAGTTGCTTCACTGAATGTAAAACTGAGAAATCTTCTGTTAACTGATCATCAGTCTAAGTGCTGACAGCCCATTCAGCTTCCTGACATTTATATAAAGCCCAGGGAGTTGAAGAAAATCAAATCAGATTTTAAAGCACTGAAAAGAATGATATAGTTAAAATATAAATGTCATTCCTAAAGACTGGTCATTACTGGAGGGAAAACCATGAGATAGAATGTTTCAGGTTGGTCATTGAGCCTTGATGGGCTGTATGTGCCTGGTACTGCATAGAGATATAACCATGTGGCTCTGGGCATCTCGTGGGCTCCCAGAGCCAGAAAATGACATCTCCCAGAGCCAGACCACATCAGGGGAGAAAATTCACCCCAGGGGAAGACAAATGTTTTGTAATAAGTGTGAGGAATTGGCCGAAGGGAACAATTACTTTTATCTTTGCTACTGAGCCTCTGGATTCTGCCAAGTATACTTAATGCTCCTTGGCAAAGACTGGATTTTAATTTCTTGGCAAAACATGCACACAGACATCCCTTTTACAATATCTAGTGAAAAATCCTACTTTGTAAATTGTCATTCTACAGGGTTTAAGAGCTACAGTGGTGGATTAAATCACATATGCCTCCTTAAATCTTCGAGGAAAGAATTCTTCATGCAAAGAGAACTCGAAGGCAGTTAACAGGAAGAAGTCTCTTTTGTAAAGGTATTTAGTCTGGCTCTTCTCCTTTTCAATATTCTTACTGATTCTAAGAGACAGATTGAATTTTTGATGCAACTTAAAAGATGTAGCAGTATCATTCAGCGCCCCCCCCATTGGTTTCTCATAAATTCTGGAACATGATGGGCTCATCTTATCTTTATTTCTGTCTGGTGTGAATGTGACAGTGTAACTTCTGCACTGTGAAGTCACTGAGAGCACTAGGCTGAGCAATTAGTGAACTTACTGTCACTCAGGGCAGGATTCCCTATTAAACTGAGCTGAGGATCCAGGCGTAAGTGAACTCCTGGTGTACGGCGTAAAACAAAACCGACAGAAATAAAACTTTGAGTTCCTGAAACCAATGACCTTCTCTTGTGAAAAAGTGCTCTAACATGGAAAAATGTCTTGCAGTGGCACAGTTTGCCTTCCGGCTGTGGCCATGCTATCTAGGAGAAGGCACGATGAGATGGCCATTCAATGTAGCTTTATGACCAGGAGCCCTGAATAGCAACTCTTGTGTTCAGAATGGAACCAGGCCAGCTTGGGTCAGGGGTTTGGCTGGCCAGCCACAACCAGGATGTGGGGTCATACAGCATCATGTGTTCTGTTTTGTATGTGTGTGTTTATACACATAAATATTAATAACTTAGTCCTTGTCCTAAATGTTCATGTGCTGTTTATCATTACAGATTTTAGTATGAGATTATGTCTTTTTCCAAAATTTTAACCTCTGTACTTGTGATTTCATATGTAAAAAAACCCCAAACAAAACAGTTTTCTTGATTGAGGATGATTAGAATCGTAATATTTTCTCTTCCATTTTTTGTTTTCTTATCCAATTTTCTAAGAGTGGAAGATAGGGCATGCATTTTGTTTCTCGCTGAGATAATGCAATCCATGATCTATGTGATTAGGGGATTAGGGTGTTTGCATTATTCACAACAGGTACCAACTAGGTGCCAGGCCCTATTCTAAATAAGTAGGACAAAATCCCTGCCTACAAGAAGACTGTAAGGTTGACCCTTGAA
>NW_007745967.1:13708-14101 GCF_000696425.1 Galeopterus variegatus
AGAATCATGCAGAGAAGGGAGGTCTGGGAAACATAGTTGGAACTCAACTACATTGATGCAACAAGAAGCCACCACAATTGTCTTGCTACATAGTCAGAAAGTATCTTTTGCATGTCACAGCATCTTGACTGTATGCAGAATACCTCCGCTAGGCCAAGTTTAAAAATTTTTAATAAAAATTTATTAAGACTTCGTATAAAGAATAGTTCTTTTGTTCCAACATTGAACATTGTCCATTATCTTTTCCAGAGGGCTTCATAATTGGCAGTTGAGCTTTTTTTCTTTCTTTGTTAGGATTAGATAACAAATGTCTATCACATCATCAACACAAAGACAGACAATGTGGTATTAAGGAAAGAGCAGTTTCTTTTCATTTTTGTTCATATATATATA
>NW_007745968.1:0-536 GCF_000696425.1 Galeopterus variegatus
ATTAAGTGAAATAAGCCAGACACAGCATGTACCAAATCAGAAAACAAAGTGATACATAGGGGGAAAAAAAAAAAACAAAAAAACTAAACCAGGATCCCCAAACAGTACCCATTAGGTCTTATCCATGGAAAAAGAGCAGGGGGGTTTGTCAGGAGGGATCTTATCACTAGTGGTATGTACTATGCTGGGGGCAGGGGATGATTCTTCTAGACTCTCTTCTCTCTGGGCTCTAACTCCAGGAACAATAGCCAGCCCTTTCNTCTTTAGATATCTGCCAAGTCTAATTGGTCTACAGTGTTGTTTAGATCTTGTGTTTCTCTGATGATTCTTTGGCTAGATGATCTGTCCAGTATTGACCGTGGGGTGTTCAGGTCCCCTGCTATTATGGTATTAGTGTCTATTTCCTTGCTTAGGTCCAATAGGGTTTGCTTTATAAATCTGGCTGCTCCAACATTGGGTGCATATGTATTTATGTTTGTCATGTCTTCTTGATGGATCAATCCTTTTATCATTATGTAGTGGCCCTCATTATCTCT
>NW_007745968.1:2566-3648 GCF_000696425.1 Galeopterus variegatus
TCTGCTACATTCTTTTTCAAGGCATTGATTTCCTTGCACATTTCTTCTGTCAGGTCCTGTATACTTTTCCTCATTTCATTGTGTTGTGCCTAGCTGAGTTTTCTTGTACCTCATTTAGTTTCCTTAGAATTATCACTCGAAATTCCTTGTCAGACATTTCAAGGGCTTCTTCTATAGGATCTAAAGCTTGAGAGTTATTACCCTTTGGTGGTGTTCTTTCTTGAATTTCATATGTCTAGTACCTTTCCTTTGATGTTTAGTCATTGTGGCAGTGGATTTCATGGTCCACTGGCTCGACACTAATGTCTGGCTAGGATGCTGCTGGGGCTGTCAATTTGTCACAGCTGCCTCAGTGTCTGCTCAGTCACCCACTGGTGCCTTGGGCGCATGCTCACCTTGGGTCTTGGGCCTCTCCAGGGAGGCACCTCTCTGGTTAGTGCATGCTCAGCCAGGCTGCGGATGGGGTTGGGCAGAGGTGAGGCCTACCTGCTGGTCACGCACTGGCACCACAGGGCATGTGGTCTCTGTGGATCTTGAGCCTCTCCAGCGGTGCACCTCTCTGCTCAGTCATGTGCTGGCACCATGGGCATGTGGGCTCCACAGATCTCGAGCCTCTCTGGCAGGGCACCTCTCTGGTCGGCACTCACTCAGCCAGGATGGGGATGGAGTCAGGCAGCAGCAATGATGCCTGCCTGCTGGGTCGCATGCTGGCACCGCAGGGCACATGGTCTCCACAGATCTTGGGCCTCTGTGGTGGGGTGCCTCTCTGGTCAGCATGCATTCAGCCAGGCTGGAGATGGAGTACTGCAGTGGTGAGGCCTACGTGCTGGGTCATGTGTTGGCACCACAATGTATGCAGTCTCCACGGATCAGATATCTTATTTCAACATGGACATCAGGCTCACATGGTGGTATGTTCTGCCACCCTGACTCTCAGTCTCCTGTGTTGTTTCCACTCACACAGATGTTTTCCTTCCCACACTTAGCACTATAGTATGTGGAATAAAATAATTAGAGCATACTGAGCAGTAGACAACTTGTATTTACTTCTGTGACACCCATCAACTATATCTTTGTCATAA
>NW_007745968.1:4214-5744 GCF_000696425.1 Galeopterus variegatus
CACAAAAAAAATAATAATAATAATAATAACAACATTCCAGATGATTAAAAACTGAACCAAACTGTTGCTAGCACATAGACATTATGAGTAATACTAGAAGAATTTTTTCAGGCTGAAAACAATTAAGCTCCGAAAATAATTTCAGTGCGCAAGGAAGACAAAGAGCACTAGTAAAGGTAATTATACAATTATAAGATGAAATAAGTGAATTTTTCAATCTTATTTTAAGGGGACTTTGAGACAGAGGGTATTCAAGGATCGCCTCAAAGCCTCACTCTTTCACATTATTTTTATACATCAACTCCCACAACAATGGCAGAAACATGGAATACTAAAGGTAATGAGCAAACTCACACATAAATAAAAATCTATCAAAACAGAATGAAAGACCAATAGAATTACTTTAATAGAAGTAAAGATATTAAATTAATTTAAAAATCCTTCAGATCAAGATCTGAAAAGAATATCCCAGATTGTATTGGTGTCATTGTCACCATGTGATTGCCTGCAGCACCTCAGGCCCCTCCCAGAAGAAGATCCTCACCAAATGTGTCCCCTGGAATGTGGATTTCCCAGTCTCCAAATGATGAAGTTTGGATGTGTCGTCCCCTCCAAAACTCATGTGGAAATTTGATCTCCAATGTGGTAGTGTCAGAAAGTGATTGAGTCATGTCCCTCATGAATGGATTAATGCTTTCTCTGGGGGAGGAGAGGTAGTGAGTGAGTTCTCACTCTGTTAGTTCCCAAGAAAGTTTGTTGTATATAGGACCCTGGCACCTCTTGCTTCCTCTCGCCATGTGATCTGTTCGTGCCACCAGAGGCCTGCACTTTCTGCCATGAGTAGAAGCAGCCCGAGGGCGTTCCAGATGCAACTGTCCCAGAATCATAAGCCCAATAAATCTCTTTTTTATAAATCACCGAGTCTCATGTATTTCTGTTATAGCAACACAAAATGGACTAAAACATGGAAACTGTAAGAAATAAATTTGGTTTCTTTACAAATTATCCAGTTTCAGGTATTCTGTTATAAGCAACAGAAAACCGCCTCATACTGCCACAATCCAAATTCAAATAGTATACATTAAACATGCAATTTTTTGTTTTTATATCAATTGTACCTTTACAAAACTGTTAAAAAACAATAAGCATAAAGCACCATATAGATAAAAGAAAATCTCAACTGAGAGAAAAAACTTTGACTATATCCAGCAACCACTTATAACTAAAACCCCCAACAAACCAAGAATTACAGTAAACTTCTACAAACTGATATATGGCATGTATGAGAAGCCTACCATAAACATTCTTAATAGCAAAAATAGAATGCTTTTCCCATAAGATTGGGGACAGAGCAGAAATGTTCACTTTTACTACTTCTACTCAACACTGTGCTGGAGGTTTTTGTTAAAAACAAAACAAAACAAAACAAAACAAAAAACTGTCAATGAGTAGAAGGAAAGACCTGGTGGTATAACAAACTAGTATTCAGCAGTCAAAAAGATTTAAATACTGATACTTGCTACAACAGGA
>NW_007745968.1:7153-9430 GCF_000696425.1 Galeopterus variegatus
AGAAGATCAACAAAATGAAAAGGGGAACTAAGACAATATTTGCAAATCATATTTTCAGTAGAAGAGTAATATCAAAAATATATAAGGAACACATACAACTCAATAGCACAAAAACAAAAACAAATAAAAAAAGGGTAAAGGGTCTGAGCAGATATTTTTTCCAAAGAAGACATGTAAGGGGCCAACATGTCTTTGAAAAAGTGCGCAACACCACTAATCATCAGGGAAATGCAAATGAAAGCCACAGTAAAATACTCACAACTGTTTCGCTATTATCAAAAAGTCAAAAGATAACATGTACTGGCCAGGATGGAGAGAAAAGGGAACCTTGTAAACGGCTGGATGGAATATAAATTGGTACAGCCATCATGAAAAGCAGTATGAAGGTTTCCCAAATAAAATTATAAATAGAACTCCCATATGAGCTAGCAATCCCACTTTTCAGTATTTATCAAAGTAAATAAAATCGCCATCTCAATGATACCTGTACTTTCATGTTCATTTCATCATTAGTCATAATAGCAAAATATAGACCTTAAACAAAGAAGAAAATCCTGCTATTTGTGATAATATGAATACAAAAGGAAAGACCTGGAGGACATTAGATTAAGTGAAATAAGCCAGATATAGCATGTACCAAATCAAAAAACAAAGTGATACATAGGAAAACAAAACAAAAAAAACTAAACCAGGATCCCCAAACAGTACCCATTAGATCTTATCCATGGATAAAGAGCAGGGGGGTTTAACAGGAGGAATCTTATCACTAGTGGTATGTACTATGCTGGGGGCAGGGGGTGATTCTTCTAGACTATCTTCTCTCTGGGCTCTAACTCCAGGAACAATAGCCAGCCCTTTCTCCCCTAATCAGGATGCTCTGGCACCTTTAATCATAAACACTGGGTACAAAATAGGTCACATGAATACGTCACTAAAAGAGTATAAGTCCCTTTAGCACTTTTCATAAGTTATCTCTATGATCCTCAATAACTGAGTTACCTGATAATCACCCAGTTTCTGGAGCTGCAGAGCTGAATGCCATAATAAAGACTGGTCCAGCTCAACAGTCTGTTTCCCTGTGACACTCATGTCATCTCCTGAAGAATCACCAAGAGGCAACATGAAACAGGGTGCTTAATTGGACTGGGAGGTGTAACCAAATGTTAGAAGCTCTGTGTTTGTTGAATTAGTAAANGTGGAGAGACGATCTGGGCGGGCTCCTCTTCCCTTCCCTCCCGACGCTGGCCGGGGGCTCCCCACGCCACCAGCCCCATCAGAGATCCACGGGGAGAGTGGGATTGTAGGCCGGTCCACAGGCCCCGGGGGGCCCCGCGTCGAGGTATGCAAGTGGCACGTCTCAGTGAGGAGCTGCGCCAAGCAAAGATGGCTGGCCTGCCTGATCTGAGCTGGCCGTCTCCGTCCCCACCCGAGAAAATGGAGGCAGCTCTGTTGCGGGCGCCTAGCCTGGCGTGGTAACCGGGGGCCAGGCGGGCGGGGACCAGTCAGGCTTCTGCCCCGCAAGTGGGGCTGGACTGGGGGTGACTCACAGAGCTCGCAGAGTTGGGCCGGTCCGGCGCCTTCCACTCCATTTCTGTGTTGTCTCTGCTGGCTTACTTGGCCTTTGTTGTCTCGGGCTGCTTGCTCGATCCCGCAGCATGGCTTGGGTGCTCTCAGGAGTCTTCTTTTGTGAAGGCCCTAAAACCTCGAACCTGTAGTTGCTTGTTTGTCGCTGTAGGTTCGTTGTTGAAAGATTTATTCATTTTTTGTTGCTCTTGGAAATGCAAATAGTACTCTGGTATCACAGCGCACACTTCTCAGGGTCGCGCTGTCTCCTGGCACGGCTGCTCCAGACCCGTCGCCATCTTAAAGTCCCGAGCCTAACCTGCTGGTTCTAATAAGCTGTTTAGATATTGTTAAGAAGAGCTGAAGCACGAAGCTTATGCTTCAGATTGTACACAGACGCTTTTGGCTGCCATTTGTAATCAGTAACCAATGACTGTGATTCTTCTGTTCCATGAGAAAAAAACAAATGTACCTGGAGCTTTCTCCTCCCTTTCAAAACTCCCCTATAAAATGCTTTGCTTGTAGCAAACTATGAAGCACTTTCCAACTGTTGGTTAGTGTTTTCTGGGTCAATCCTCACATTTGGCTGCCTATAAACTTCTCTAAAAATATTTTCCTAGACAGCCATAATATTGGTGGACAAACTTTATACGTATGAATTTTTTCTTATGTAATTTAAATGTCTTTAAAAATAACATTTTTTTATTGGCATAT
>NW_007745968.1:10294-12030 GCF_000696425.1 Galeopterus variegatus
GATAAAAAGGGAAAAACAAACACCTTAAAACTCTTTATAGAAGTTTCTAAAATGTTTTTCAGAAAGTTTGTATAGTTTAACCTCCTACCAGCATTTCACTGTGTTTGTTTAGCACCCATCGCTGGTTATAGTAATGGGAACTTGAACAGTGGTCACAAGAGTGGAGGTGAAGAAAAAGTGACAGACTTGACAGGTTAATTCAAGCCAAAACCAAGAAAATCAAATATCGGTTGGTCCATGAGAGGTTAATAAGATTTTTTTTGATAAAGAACATAAAGGAAAAAAAAGATTTTTTTCTTTTGTATTGTGAGTTATTGTTGTTAGGATTGTTATTTGTTAGTTTTGTTTTGTTTTTATTGGAAAAGGCAGGATTGTGTATTTGAGGAGACAAGTTTATAAATCATAGAGTCCAGAGGAGAGTCTCATGAGATACAGGAGTTCTGCTAGGATAGGAGAAAAATCCAGAACCAACTAGAAACACTGAGATAAACTAAGGCTGTCTAGAGAGAGAATATCAAAAAGAATAAATAGCAAGCCTTGAACATGTTATTTAAACTGTGGCATTTGAACACAAAAAAAGAACTAAAAGGAAGAGCAGGAGAGGACAATGAGAAAGCAGGAAGTCAGTGTCAACTTAAACCACGGAGAAGTGTGAGCAGCTACTGGGAGGTAAGAAGTAAGGTAAAGACACAAATCACCCATGGACAGAGCCAGGAAGTCATAGTTGACCTGAACAAGGTGAGGTTTACTTCACCACACCCATGTGGAGCAGACTATAAAGCACAGCATCTGTCCTTGACTTTGACTTGCTTTTTAACCAAAATTGCAAATAGGGATTTCATTTCAACCACTAATGTTTTAGCACTAATTATGGGCCATGCATGGTGAGTACAACTCTGAAAAACAGTCCTTGCTCTCTGTCACACCGACATGGAGCTAAAAATACTATATTTAGAACTATTTCAAAGTCTTTAAATTTATTTTAGAAAAACAATATTTTTTCAGGCATCCAAAGTCTTAACATATTATAAATGTCTATAACAAAATCCACAGCAAGTAGCATTAAGGCTGAAAATTTTGGGGCAGTCCTAGCAAAATGAGAAATAACACAGATTGTGTATGATCAGTGATCAAATAATACCGTCCTCGTATTCCCAATTAATATAGAATGAAAAGCAAATGTAAAGTCTAAAGGCATTTAGAAGATGGGTATCTTAAAAAAAAAACTAATGAACTGTAGAGAAAAGCAGATGAGGAAAATTAAATCTGTTCCTCTGTAATTTACTGAGAGGAGAGGCAAATCAGAGTTCAGTGGGGATATGGCATCTGTGCAACCACCAACTTGCGGGTACCAGTAAATTTTATTGCTGCTCTGTTAGAGGAACTTCAGGACCAATTGAAATAAACTACTTCAGGTCTGAGGTGTCAGAAAAATCCTGAGCCAAAGAAAAGGACTGAAACTTTCTGTTTAGATGAGACCAAGTAGACCTATTACTTCCTTCTCTTCTCCTCTGAGTACAAGTATAAACCTTTAAAATAACTGAAGGGACACCCATAGGAGAATCCCAAATGCAGTAAAATCAAACATCACAGGGGCAGAACATCAGTGTTCCCAACCCAAATGAATTAGGAGACACCTGGTGTTTTCTTCAACCGGTCATCAGAAAGAAACCAGGAAGGTGCACACCTTCCGGAATTGAACCTGATCTCTTTGACAACACATGGTGACCACCCAT
>NW_007745968.1:12930-14361 GCF_000696425.1 Galeopterus variegatus
CAAACTCTCATCTACATCTTCTAAATCATGTCCAGTTAAGATCTGAGGTATGATTTATCCTGAGGCAAAGATTATCTCTAGCTGAACCTGTGAAACCAGGCAAGTTATCTGCTTTCAAAATAAGATGGTGAAACAGGCATTGGGTTTAAATTCCCATTCTTAGAGGTAGAAACAGGAAAGAAAGATTATTAGACCCAAGCCACTACAAAACCTGGCAGTACAAATCCATCACATATTAAATATTGAGAATTATTATCTTTGGGTCTGTGCCCTGCCTTCCAGGCTCAGTGGGGGACAGTGTCACCCCAACAGCCCTGTGTGGCAGTCCTGCTGTTTTAGCTTGGTGGGATACCAATGCTCTCTGCAAGGGTCCTACCCCTGGGCTCCTATGTGACTTTCCTGCCAACATGACATTCTAGTACAGACCAATACATGTGTTTCTGCTTAGCACAGAAGACTCCTTTGAAACAGAGGTGGAAATACCTTTGCCCCTGAGGCACATATACTTTGAGCTTATAATGGTAATCTTTAAAATGCCTTTTGGGTCCTTCTCTTTTCTTGAGAGAGAGAGCGTATGTTTGCAGCCAAATATCTCTATTAGTCCTGTCCTTTAAAATTCTAGAAATCTGATTCTAAGGTCTGGAGGGAAGCACACACAGCCCAGCAGGCACTGAGGTGAGCTGAGACCTGCACAGCACCTTTTCAGGAAAGGTAGAACAGGAGCCAAGGTGGTTTACTATAGACACTGCCAGACCTTCTATAACCACAAAGACAGTTCACCACCACAGTAGCTGCCAGGGCCACTCTACAGGCAACCTGCCACTCATTTGACTACATTGACATAAGAAGAGTCAGCAGTAGAGCCTGCAAACAGAGGAGGAAGTCTTTATCCTCACAGCCAAATCCACAGTAACAGAAGAAGCAAGTCCTCTACCAGATGNAGAAAAGAAAAGAAACCTGGCACAAACAGCATCCTCTCCCAGGAAGATGGCTATGCAAGTACTGACATTGTCACAAGAAATTATTCCTGTTTGTTGCCTTCCAGGAAGAGAGTGTCCAGGGCCTGTGGTGACAGCTCTGATGTGATGTGCTCACAGACTTTAACAATGGTACTCACAAGTAAGCACACAACAATCTGCCCCTAGCACCAATAACTTCATGTTTATTTTGTACACAAAATACATTCATTACATTTCAACAGTCTCAAAAGTCTTAACACATTTCAANAAAAAAAAAAAAAAAAAAAAAAACCAATGAACTATAGAGAAAAGCAGATGAGGAAAATTTAATCTGTTCCTCTGAAATTTACTGAGAGGAGAGGCAAATCAGAGTTCAGTGCGGACATGGCATCTGTGCAACCACCAACTTGGGGGTACCAGTAAATTTTATTGCTGCTGTGTTAGAGGAACTTCAGGACCAATTGAAATAAAC
>NW_007745969.1:0-14100 GCF_000696425.1 Galeopterus variegatus
AGTTCCAATCACTATGATTTTTTAGGTATGATACACTCAAGGGAGGCTAGTCTGGGACCTCGGTTGACTGACTCCCAGTCCACTGCTCGCTCAGCTCAGTACCACAGCCAAGCCGACCCAGAGATGTGGTTGTGGCTCCAGATGAGCGCCTTGCAATCAGAGGCTCAGCCAGAGGGGACATCCCCCTCAGCCCTGAAAGAAGCATCTGGGATGGGGAGATGGGGGACCAGCCCAGCGATGTGGGGCAGCCTGGTTGACAGCCTGACCCTGAGTGGGAGCAGGAGCTGGGCCTCCATGTGTGGGGGGAGGTGAAAGGAGAGGGGATGGAGACCCCAAGGTCAAGGCCATCCTCAGGAGACTAGACTGGGTTCAATGGGGTGGGGCCCAAGGCCAGAACAAGGCTCCTCCCCTAGCCTGGACAGGTGGATCAGGAGTGGCCACAGCCATGAAGGATGGAGATCAGGAGAGACCTGGAGCTCGCACTGAAAAGGACAAATCCCTCCTGGACTCCACGTCTCCACTTGCCGCATCCAGTGTTGTATGGAAGAGAAGGAGGCAGCAACCTTGGAAGCCTCCAGGAGACGCAAAAGACTGGGACTCATGGCCCCATCTGGGGGCCTGGGGCTTGGAGAATGGGTCCAGACCCCCCTCCCACAACCAGGCACACTGTGCCAGCACCTCAGGATCCGCCCAGGGACCCAAGGCTTGGAGCAGGGGACCAGACACAACCCACAACCAGGCACACCACCAGCCCCAAGGAGCATGCCAAAAACATCACCTCCATGTGGGTGGCCCACCACAGCCACCATAATAACCATGGCTGCTGCAAAAGCGGTTAGATGCCACAACCACTGCGCGATGGTCCACCAGCAACTGGAGTGCATTGACACACTGGAGAGTCACCAGCAGAGATAAAGAAAAGAAGAGGATGTCTCTCTCCACAAAGCCCATTCCAGAGTGACAGAAGAAGCATCTGCTCTATGATAATATTAGGGGACCTGATCACACCTCTCAGCATTGGACAGACCATCTAGGCAACAAATCAACAGAGTGACCATCACTCTCAGAAGGAGAAAAGAAATCTAGGGCAATTAGAGAGGGGAGGGTGAGGGAGTGGGGGAAGGAGAGAGGTTGGACACAGGGCATAAAGAATAATTATGATTTATAACAATATATATGCTAGTAATATTGATTTGATCAACATATCTCAATGTTGAACCCCAAAATTATGTATAATCAATTTTGATTCAACAAATAAAATTAATTTAATAAATAAATAATCCTATAAGAACAAAAAAAAAAAGGGACTGGGAGCTTGGAGGAGCAGCAGGCCGGGAAGCGTGGCGCCACCTCCTGGTGACTGTGGGGAGTGCAGCTCACGCCGAGCCATCCTCAGGCCTCAGGTCCTATAAGAACAAAAAAAAAAAGGGACTGGGAGCTTGGAGGAGCAGCAGGCCGGGAAGCGCGGCGCCACCTCCTGGTGACTGTGGGGAGTGCAGCTCACGCCGAGCCATCCTCAGGCCTCAGGGTGGGGAGTAGGAAGGCCCTGGGCCCAGAAGAGCAGATCAGCTGTTTACTTCTTTTTTTCACGTGTTATTATGAAGAACTTCAAAAATATACAAAAGTAGAGAGAATCATAGTCACGAACTCCCAGATACCCATCATTCCGCTTCACTGATTTATTAGTTTTGGCTAATCTGGCTTCTCTTTACCCACTACCCACTTTCCCCTGCCAATACATTTCAAATCAAATCAAATCCCAGGCACTATATCATTTCACCCACAAATGTTTCAGTATGTATCTCGAATATAAATACTTTTAATAGTGTAACCACAATACCATGACCTTACCAAAAATTAATAACAATAATTTCTTAATGTCAACCAATATCCAATTGTCTCATAAATTTATAAATGTTTTTCTACAGTTTATTAATCAGGATCCTAATAAAGTCTATACATTGTAACTGGTTCAATGTCTTTTGAGTCTTTTTCAATCTATGTTTCACCTTATTTTTTTTTATTGCAATTCATTTGTTGAAAGAACCTGGTCATTTGTCCTGGCATATCCCATAGTCTGGATTTTGTGAGTTGCCTCCCTGTGATATCATTTCACGTGCTCTTTGGATTTTCTGAGTTGTAAATTCTGTCATTTGGAGTTGAATCTAAAGGTTTGTTCACATTCAAGCTTGATCTTTTGTCACACCTACTTCAGAGGAGCTGTTGTGTTCTATCAGGAGGCAGGTGGTGTCTATGGGCCTCTCCTCTTCCAATTTGTACTATACACAACTTTCCTCAAGACCATCCCAATGTCACCTCCTCTGAGGAGACTTCCCTGGATCCAGCAACCACTGACAATCATTACCTAGATCCATTATTTCATTGGAGATTGCAAGATGGTAATATTCTAATTCCATCATTGGTTATTTATTTTTAAATCAGAGCTTCATTGTTTATATAGGCATAACTTAACAGTATTTACAATAAAGATAAATAGTTGTGGTCATCAGTCAAAAGACAGGGAGTCTAAGACTGGATAAGCAATATAAGATCCAGTAGTGTGTTATTTATAAGCAAACACTTTAAAGGATACAGAGAGATTGAAGAGAAAAGGATTTAAAAGGACAAGTATAAATCAAAAGAAAGCTGAGGTGATCATCATAATATCTGACAAATATAATTCAATGCAGACAGTAGTATCATAGGGAAGAATTATAGATTTTCAAATAACCACCCATGAGCATATATTTCCACTAAAAATTGTACCTTCAAAATACATAAAATGCCAAATTACAGAATTGCATAGAAAAATAAATAAACCAACAATTGTATTTGGAGAATTTAATTCATCTCTCCTAGAAACTAATCAAGCAGACAAGCAAATGTCTCAATCAGCAAGCTAATATGTACATACAGAACTCTATACCCTACAATCAGCATGATGGCTGCTGCCTCCAGAATTCTGAGCAGCCTGGCTCCACTCAGGTGGCTCCAAGAGCTCTGGGAGGCCCAGTCCTGCTGGCAGTGTGGCAGGATCAGATTTCAAGCCCCCCATGCCTCTCTAGCTTTGAACACACACAAAAAAAAACCACTCTTAGACTCGAGCGACCAGCGCCTCCCTACCTTGTGCCTCTACTTTAGAGGGTACTTCTCTGGCTTTCCTATAACTGAGCCCCTCCCCACAGGACAAGGAATCTGAGAGACCAAAGACATGGCCCACCTATAGCCCCTCCCCCTTCTAGACTATGCTGTAGTTCTCCAGGACCCAGAACGCCCTGCCTGAATGGTCTGCTTCCAGGACTTGTATTCATCATTCCTTGGGTCCTCCCTCCCACGGTGGACTGTCTCCTAGGCTCAAGGGGCCAAAAGGAGGTTATTTGCAGGGGGATGAAGGAGATAGAGAGGGCTTAGAAATGCCACGTAGAGTGACCATAGCATGTAGGTAGACCCCTCGTGGTGCAAAGTTGGGAATGGGAAGAGAAGAGGATGAGCTAAAGGCCAAAGACTCCATTTGTCCTCTTGTCCAGAGCTCTCATACATTAGGGTTGCACACAGACATCATAACCCGCATCACACCCATCTCCTTCCCCTGTGAGGCTAGTGATAGAATGCAAGGAGCAAAAACAATCATTGCTGGAGGCCTAATTATGACGAGCAGCCTGGCAGTGCTGTATATAGACTTTGCTTTGGGAAAAATGTGCTGATTTATGCAGTTCCCAACATTTAAAGGTGGAGACCAGACTGTGGCTGAATCAGATCAGATCATTCTCTGGGACAAATTGCAACCCTGGGATGCTGAGTAAAAATTTGTACAGGGTTCTCTGTGTCCCCATCCTATCCATTCTTGCCCTACCCTGCTCCCAGCTTCTCCTTGGGTTCTCTGGCATTTCTTTGAGCCAAAGGCCCAGGTTGGCCCCATGGGCACTGAGGCAGAAGTTAATAACTGAGTACCTGCTCTGTGCCAAGCTCTAGGAAAACTGAGGCATCTCAGACCAAGGCCTCCAGGGGTTCACAGCCTAGTGGGGCATAAAGACATACAAACAGACCCTCTTGTCATGCGGGCTGTCCAGCTGTGGAAGATTGCAGAAAAGGCACCAAATTCCCTCCCCTCCACACCTCTTCACCCTGTATCTGCACCTTCTTGTTATGCTACTTTGAGTGCCCTTTCATTTGGACTCTGGGCTTAGTTGGGTGATTTGTTCTGGCCAACAGGATGCTAGCAAACATGATGCACACAAAGGTTTGATGAGCTCTTGGGCAGCGTGGCTTGTCCTGTTCTCCAGCTCTTGGAATTCACCATGTGAAGAAATCTGGGCTAGCCTGCTGGAGGATGAGAACACGTGGAGCCATGTGGAATGAGATGCATGCCCCATCATCTCTGGTTTATGACAAGGCTGTCATAAACCATCTGGCCCTGGCAATCCACTAGCATACTACAGACCCAGCTTAGTCCAAAAGAACCACCCAGCTGAGCCCAGGCCAAATTGCCAAACTGCACAATTACAAGTTAAATAAATGGTTGCTTAAAGCCCTCCACAGCAAAGGAGAGGACTGAGCCAGACCCAGAAGGAGAGTAGGATTTGCCAGATAACCAAACTAGGAAAGGTAAGCCAGGTAGAGGGAACAGCATAATTAAAGGCATACAGGCACAGGAAACTCTGCTTCCAGAGAATTATAAGTCACCCCAGATGACTAGATCACAGAGACAAGGCTGGTGGGTTAGGCAGAGGCCTTGCCACCAGGAACCTCAGTGCCAAGTGTGAGAGTCTGGACTTTATCCAGAAAACGGTGGGAAACCACCGGAGGAATCGGATCAGGAGAAAGTCAAGGTGAGGTGTATATTTTGCAAGGGCCCCTCTCACAGCAATGGGGGGAATCAGATGCCCACCTTCACCCTCAGAAAGGGACAAGCACCACCAGCCTCTAAAAGATGTCAGGCAGCAGTCCCTCTGACGTAGGTCTCTACCGCAAACCCTTTCTTACACATCTGCAGTGATGCGGTGCTCAGCACTTTGCCCAAACTTCTCCATCACAGGCTCATTGGTCCAAGCCTCTACTTTTGCCCACAACAGCTTTCAGAGATGGCAAGATGCCTATTAAAACCCCCAATCTGTCTCTTCTCTAGCCTGAAAATAATTCTGTAGTGATGAGACTTAGGCAGAATGGGAAAGGGACAAAAAAAAAAAAAAAAAAAGAGTAAGAATTAAGAATGGGAAGGGGACAATCACTTCCTTCCTTACACAAACCCAATTTCTAGTAAAGTAGCCTAAATAAGTATTCATAGCAGCTAAATAAGTCCCACCCCACCTCACCCTGAGGATCTTCTCTCTGGATTAGGCTGTTTTGTACATTCTTCTATTATTACCTGAATTGCAACTATTTTCCCACATGACAAGATTATTGAAGAACAGGAACAAATTCTTCTTTATCCCTTCCCCACCCATCCCAGCACAAGGTCTGGCATACATTGGGTAAAACAGCCTAACTCAGTGCCAGATGTAGGGGCTCAGGCTCTAGACTGCTTAGGTTTATGTCCCTGTTCTCACTAGCTCTTCCGTGTAGGCCCACATTTTCCAAACTATGTGCCAAGACACCTGCTATGGACTGAATGTGTCTCCCCAAAATTCATATGTTGAAGTCCTAATCCCCAATGTGATTGTATTTGGAGATGGGGCTTTTGGGAAGTAATTAGGGTTAGATGAGGTCATGAGGATGTGACCTTCTTGATGGGATTCATTGCCTTATAAGAACAGGAAGAGAGAGATCACTCTCTTTCCACCATCAGCAAACACAGCAAGAAGGTGGCTGTCTGCAAGCCAGGAAGAGAGCCCTCACCAGAACTCAACTTTGTTAGCCCTGTGATCATTGGACTTCCAGCCCCTAGAACTATGAGAAAATAAAACTTTGTTGTTTAAGCCACTGTCTGTGGTATATTGTTATGGCAGTCCAAGCAAACTAAGACAACACCCCTGGGCACTGCAGCACACAGACAGGGGACACCACAGGTTATCTTAAATGTTCAAGAGAAAGTCAGTGACATCTGTTGGACACCTGCAAGCTGCACTCAAGGTAGAGTTCATGGTTTCAACATTAGCTTGTGCTACACTATTTTTGATGATATATCTTTGCAGAACTGGGTTTCCAGTGATAAAAAACAAGTACCATGTGAAAATCAATGCAGAAAAGGTAATAAGAGTGGCAATATCTAATTTTATTCTAAGTTTTGAGAAGTTGTGCAGTGCCCAACAGGCTTATTCATATCTCCCATTATTGTGTAATTCTGTTTATTTGAGATGGAATAAAAATATTTTTTCTTTAAATTTATGTGAGTTGGCTTCCAGTCAAGATGGCAGAATAGCCAGTCCCCAGCATCACTCTCTCCCACAAATCAACCAATTTACAACTATAAAGAAGCAACAACAGGCAAGGTGGGGCCGCTAGAGATCAGGGGAAGAGGAGGAGAGACCTACAGATTGCATGAAAGTGGGAGAAGCCATGATGAGAGAAAGAAAAAACCGCTCTAACCGTTTTGTGCGATGACTGTTTTAAGACTGGAGCTGCTGAGCGCACAGAGCAGGAACCGGCAAAAGCCACAGCTTGCCCTTCAGATGAAGTTGCCTGGAGGTAGCAGGGGAGAAGAGCGCCTTGGTGGCCCCCAGGCCGGCAAGACCACTAATAGGGTTCCTGTGGACCCACATAAGAGGGAGGAGCCACAACAACTGGAAAAAAGGAGCCACTCAGAGGCCAGTGAGTGCTGTGTTCCAGTCTCAGTTCAGCCTTGAAACCTTGAGTGAAGCATCCCCTCTACCTAAGTGTCAGTTTCCACATCTGCACATCATATGTGCAGTGGTGAACAAAGTGTTGAGGGCAGGGAGCTAAGACTCTTTACTCGGGTATGCAAACCCCAACAGGGACCAGACCATGGACAGGGAAGTGCTGTCTGTGCTTTAAACAGTGCAAACATCAGGAAGCGGGGTGATTAATATGCTAATTACAAACCACCTTTATCATCTCCTTGAGGTGAGTTCCCCTCAACCCTGGAGGCTGAAATGTAAAAGAATGAGTTTCTCGGCTTACTTTGAGTTTCAAAACCACCAGCTTCAAACTGATTCAGACCTCTCACTAAATTAGACCATCGCAGAATGTGTTGCAATAGGGAGGTTTTGCCAGCTACATAATCAGTTCCGTATTCAATTCCTCAAATAGAGATTTGTTGATAAACCAACCTATCATTTTTAAAATGTAGTTTTGTCTTCAAAAAATACATATATATATATATCCTTTCTTTAAAAAAAGAACTCAGTTTTCATCAGATCAAATTTTCTTTGCCATTTGCCTCTAGGGTTCCTAGGGATTCTGATTTTTCTTCTTCTTTTTTTTTTAATGCTCAGTTTATTCCTTTATTAGACAGTCATTGAAATTGACCTCATTCCCATAGAGGGGTGATTATGGATTCACTTCTTTTACAAGGCTGGTGGCTGACAGAAGTGATTCTGCTGGTAGCTTCAAGGAAGTGCTGTGTTTTATAAAACAAGGACTAGATTGTTATAAAGCTGATTTTGGCCTGTTTTCCTGAATTAAAACGAAAAAGCGGAAAAATGTTTTCTTTCAGATAAAAGGCTTTATATGTATAGATCGGACTTCAAAATCTAAAACCCCCAGACTAATGAAAGAAGATGATGTCACTCCCTGTCCTCAACCTCCCACTGTCCAGGCCGGGCAGGTCTGTCTCTGAGCCTGAAGCAGAAAGCAAACCTACCCACAGTTCGCGGATCCTCTTTGAGGGCACATGGCATTTGGTCATAAGAATGTTTAGACTCAGTCCAACAAAACAAACAATACCTTTTGGGCTTTTAACAAAATCACCTTGCCCCATCCTTGAAACTGATCCCATGACCATACAGACACCCCTGGTAGAAAAGTCAGAAGGGAAGGCCTCCCACGGTTAGAGAGGGATGGAGTCAAGACCAAGAGCATCCTTCCCACATAGCTTCTAAGGCCCAGCATCACATCCTGGCTCTGGCACTTAATAGCTGTGTGACTTTGAGTAAGTCACTTACCCTCTCTGTGCTTTGCTTTTGTCGTCTGCCAAGGGGGAGTAACAATTAAGAATCAAATGACTTAATATTTATAACATGCTTAGAATAGGGACTGGCATACATTATTTGATGAAAGCAAGCTGCTGGGGTTTTGTCTTATGTCTGGCCAGCAGATGGTCCTCTCTCCCTCCCAGCCTGCACCTCAGGATGGTCCATTTCCCCGGTGAGCTCACTGCTCACTTTTTAACTTTTGCCCACTCCTGCCTTCCACTCAAGAGAAAAATCTGCCAGGACTTGACAATGCTCAACAACCCTCTGATTTTTCCTAGTCCATCCTTTAGCCTTCTCCATGGAGACTGTTGCAGACCTGCCTTTCCCACAAACCTCTGACCCTCCATCTTAGCCCATTGCTCCTTCTTCACAGAGAAAATAATGCCATCAAACAGAACCCCTACCCTCCTTCCATAACTCTCACTCTTTGTTCCTGGCCACACCACCTCATTCCTCCACCCTGCTTCCAGACAGAGTGGAGAAGATCTCATCACTCTGCCATCTGAGGCTGGTTGTCATTTTTAGTGGAGCCTGGCAGTGCAGTTGTTCAGGCTGTGCACTGCACAAGGGTACCTAGCCAAGGTGCCAAGAGGAATGGAAATCCAGCCCATTTTTGTTTTCCAAGTCCTGCACCCTGGCAGGAGATACTCAGACATGCATCCTTTCTCTAATTCATCCACCCAAAAGGGTCCACTTTTCAAATCTAAAAAATATTTTATAGATGAGTGAAGATCCTGACCCCTGAGCTCAAAACCTCAGATACCCCTTTATCACTATAACCTCTTTCTAAGCCTCTCTTCCACCAGCTTCTACCTTCAGTTTCAGAGCTGTCATGGGCAGAGAATAACATTAAGAAAAACTTACCAACACTTGCAAATGGGGAAAAGAAATTACTGCATGTTCCCTCAGTGCTGGGTGTTGCCAGGAAGATGCCCCCTCCGCCTGTTATCTGATTCTGTAGGAACGGGGTTTGTCTAACACTGTAGCCACTAGCCACATGCAGTAATAACACAAAGTGTGGATAGTCTGAATTGAGATGTGCTACAGTAAAATATACAGTGTAAAATATACACTGGACTTCAAAGACATAGTAAGACAAAAAGAATGTCAAATATCTCATTAATAATTTTCATGTTACATGTTGTATTCATTTTCTAGAGCTGTCATAACAAAGTACCACAAATTGGGTGGTTTAAAACAATATAAATGTATTGTCTCACAATTCTAGAGACTAGAAGTCCAAAATCAAGGTGCCAGCAAAGCCATGCTCCCTCTGAAACCTGTAAGGGAGGACCCTTTCTTGCCTATTTGTGGCTTCTGATGGTGGCTGTCAATCCTGGACATTCCTTGGCTTGCAGCTGCATCACATGTGCCTCTGTCATCGCATGGCACCTTCATCTCTTATAAGGACACTGGCCATATTAGATTAAGGCCATCCTACTCCAGTATAACCTTACCTTAATTAATCATATATGCAATGATCTTGTTTCCAAATCAAATCACATTCTAAGGTTCTGGGGGTTAGGATTTCAACATGTCTGTTTGGGGGACAATTTAACAACACAAGTTTAAATGATACTATTTTGAATACATTGAGTTAAATTAAATAAAATGATTAATTGCATTTGGGGCTCACATTATTTTTGTATTCTTTTTCTTTTTCTTTTTCTTTTTTTTTTAGCAGCTGGCCAGCACACAGAACTGAACTCTTGCCCTCGGTGCTGCAAGGTGGCACTCTAACCAACTGAGCTAGCTGGCCAGCCTGGCTCACATTATATTTCTATCGGATGGCATCATACCAGGTGTGTGTACAGCGGTTTGACTTGCTATTTCTTACAGATTAGGATGCCTCACAACTCTGAAAGAAGAGATGTCAACCCATAGAAAACTAATAGCAACAATAAATTTTATCTTGCAGAGATGCAAATGAAAAGATTATAACCCACAGTTTATAGATTTGTTTTATATGTACAGCTAAGGGTTAAATGTATCCCCCAAAAGTCCGTGTGTTGGAAACCCAATTCCCATTGTAACAGTGTTAAGAGGGTGGGAAATCTATTATGGTATTTGAAAAGTGGGGTCTTTGAGAGGTGATTGGATTGTGAGGACTCTGTGCTTCATAAACAGATTAATCCATTCATGGATTAATGAATTAATAGTTCGGTGGGTTATCATGGATGTGAAGTGGTGGCTTTATAAGAGCAGCACATGGAAGAGCTCTTGCCATTCTCACCATGCACTTCAGCAATCTTATTCCAACATTCTTTCTTCTAGGTGACTATAAATATTTCTCTCTCTCTTATACTATTTTGGACTCCCCTTACCATCTTGCTGGTTCATATATTTATGAGTTAATTAAATATTTGACCCATGCTCACTTTAAGGAAGTTAAGTTTTCAACATTTTGGAAATTATACTTTGACAAGGGCAGATCCCAAGGACAATAGAGTCTAAATGGACTCTCTTTCCTTATCATTGCAATTCCAGGCTATTGCCTTTCCTGAGCAAGACCCGGTTCCTGAAGAAATCACTGCTGTGGGGCTCTCTCCTTCTTAGACAGTTAACCAGTGAGCAATGCAAGGGTAAGAAGCAAAAGTAGCCATTCCGGGAAAATGCTGGGCTTTCAGGATCCATAGACCCTGCATGAGGCTGCTGAGCCTTCCTAACTTTTAAAAGGCCAAAAAGTTGCTGACATGGGCTGAATTACCCACTATCGTGCTCTTTTACCTGCCCGTAATCCTGCCTACTGGGCCAATTGTCAAGCTAGGGCTGGGTCTGGTGCTCACAGACCCCTCAAGCCCATTGTACAGATGGGGTCACGAACCCTTCACATGCCAGGCTGGGTCCCCAGACCCCTGATATGCAGGCTGGGTCACCAGACTCCTCACACACAGGTCTATGAGCTAGGTAACTGGCAAACAGGTCCTTGGAAGCTGTAGGTTGGAGAGCATGGCCCTGTGGGGTGGACATCCAAGGCAGTAGCCGCCAGCCAGGTCGTGGCACTACCCATGCACACTAACTCCACCCACACACCACTCGTTTACAAAGAATGCACAGCACCACCCTCAACTAGACTTAAGGTGAGGGGGCCTGATTAAATTATTCTATTTTCCCAACACCCGCCTGCAAGTCTGGGAGAGTTCAGAGACCAGAGAGCAGAGAAGCCTCCTTTGGATACTTTCACAGGGGTCTAACAGTCTCCCATGAATCACAGATAGTCATAGTAAGAGGCCCTTTCTCATCGTCCACCTTTAAGGACACATCTCAGCCAGATGTAAACCTGAAGAAGAAGACAGCAAAGGATAACAGTTCAACAGACGGACCCCAGAGGAGGATGAGGTAGATCAATCACATCAAATGTCCACTGGATAAAATTGTAGCTTGAAGAGACTAATTAACACCTCAATTTTTAAAAAATAATACTTGGCCTTAAGAAGATCCAAATGAATCCCAAAAAATCTTTGAAGCTTCAAACAAGAAATTTGAGCTAAGGAAAAAAAAAAAAAAATAGGTAAATTAAAAGAGAGGATATCATTGCTGAGGCCTGAATCAGAAACCTGGAAGATCAAGTATAAGATATGTTTTAAAGCTTAGAGAAGAAAGATAATGAGATAAAAGTCATGAGGGAAAAGATAAAAGATTTAGAGGAAGATGCAAGTGTCCTAACGTGCAAAGAACAGAAGTTCCAGATGGAAACAAAATAAGAGTAGGAAGAGAAGCAATAATTAAATATATGCTAGAAGAAAATTTCCCTGAACTGAGGAAAGACCTGAACAGTCTGTTTAGTCCATGGAGACAAAAGATCTGCCTGGCTAAGAAATCATTCACATAATAGGAAGGAAGAAAGACATTCAAGGATATGCAAGAAATCAAAGGTGAGCCTGCAGTTTAAAGACGCCATGTGTGAACTACAAGATAGTTGCTGCTCCACCTCTACCGTTCAAATCTCCCACAGGAACCTCTCTTGTGGCCTGCCCTAACAAGAAATTTATAGGTAAGGGAATTTTTGAAAGGTAGTCCAGGCTGGTCAAGTTCACACATTTAAAAGACACCATACCAGCTAAGGCTAAAAGAACTGAACAGATATTTTTAGCCCCATCTTCTCTGGGTGGCTCCCAATCAATGACTGAGTGAGGCAGTAGGACAAAGGCTTAGCCATTTCCACCCAGTGAGGGGATTCCTCCAATGGGCAATTGTTGCTCCACAGCTCCCCTGTCAGGCTGGCAGAAATACAATTAGGAATACATCATGATGTATGGCTCTCCCTGTCCAATCCTGCTCCCTACCCCCTGTTTCTTTTTACAGGTGTCACTCCATAATATGCCTTCTGTACTTCTAACTCTGTCTCAATATCTGCATCTCAGAAAATCCAACCAGTATAAAATAACTTTCAAGCAGCTATTATAACTATGCTCAAAGACTCAAAAGAAAATATGTTTCAAATAAATGAGTAAACAGGAAACTTCAACAGAGAAATATGAACATTCTAGAATTTAAAAAACCATATGAACATTCTAGAATTTAAAAATACAGTACCTGGATTCTTTTTAACTTACTGGATGAGTTTAACAAGCAATTAAAGGTGACAGAAGAGGCAACAAACTCAAAGATAGGTCAAAAGAAATTATCCTATCTGAAAAAGACCTAACAAAAATTAATAAAGCCTCAGTGACCCATGAAACAATATCAAAAAGTCTAACATGTGTATAATTGGATACCCAGAAGGCAAGGTGAGAATGGGACAAAAAAGTTTTAAAGGAAATAATGGCCAAAATTTCCCATTTTAGTAAAAGTTATAAATTTACAGTTTCAAGAATCTTAACAAACTCAAAGCAAAAAAGAAAGAAAGAAAACCACATATAGAGACATCATATCAAACTGCTGAAAACCAAAGATAAAGAAAATATCATGAAGGCAGCCAGAGAAAAATTATACATTACATAGTGTGGAACAATGGTTTGAATGACTTCTGACTTTACATCAAAACATAACGGAGGACGAAAGACAATAGAATAACATCTTTAGAGTGGTGAAAGAATTGTCAACCCAGAAATTTATGCCCACTAAAAAATACCTCAAAAACGAACATATTGCTGTGTAACAATTACTGCAACTTAGTGGCTTTAAAACAATACCCATTATTATCTCAGAGTCTCCATGCATCAGATATCAGAGCATGTCTTAGCTGAGTCCTCTGCAAGTCTGCAATCAAGGAGTCAGCCAGTGCTCAGTTCTCAACTGGAAGCTGGAATGAGAATGAATCCTCTTCCAAGCTCACTCAGGTTGGTGGCAAAATTCATTTCCTTAAGACTGTAAGACTGAGGCCATCTGAGCAACTAGATGTTCCCTGAAATTTCTTGTGCTGTGGGCTCTGATGACTTCAGGACAGCAAGTGAAAGAACTCTAGAGTCAGCTAGCAAGACGGAGTCTTTTATAACATAACATAATCATGGGAGTGGCATCCTATCACTTTTGCCATATTATATTGGTTAGAAGCAAGTGACAGGTGTCACCCACAATCAGAGGAGAAGATTGTACAAGAATGTGAATACCAATAACCACAAAGAAATGATAAATGTTTGGGTGATAGATTGCTAACTATTTTGATTGGGTCATTATACCATATATGCATTATATAAACAATACTTTGTTTATAATACACATAAACATTTAGAGTGAAAAAAATAAATAATTTTTTTTAAAGAATGTGAATACCAGAAGGTGGGCATCATTGGGAGCCACTCGAGTTCTGTCCACTGCAATGATGAAATAAAAACATTTCCGATGAATGAAAGTTAAGAGAGTTCTTTGTCAGCAGACCTGTGTTATAAGAAACACTAGAGGAAGCTTGTCAAGTGAAAGGAAATGACAAGTAGAAGCTCATATCTTCAAGAAAAAGTGAAAATCCCTGGAAATGTTAAATATGTAGGTAAATATAAAAGACGTTATTCTTAATTTCTAAATGCATCTGACTCTTTAAAGTAAAAATCATGGGCTTTTAAGATGGCGA
>NW_007745970.1:0-14100 GCF_000696425.1 Galeopterus variegatus
TTCTTGGGATGTTCCCAGGAGATGCAATATAGATAACCAAGTGCTTGAGAAGGGAGGTAACAGCCTTCTGCTCTTGAGAAAAGAATAACAGAACTTATGCATTAATGCTTATCTTGCATGCACTAGCTTGCTAAATGTAATAAAAGCTGTAACAGCAGCTGGGTCGGTGCTATTTGCCTGAGAGAGCAGTAGCCCCCCGCTCTTCACCTGCATCTCATCTGCTGTGTCTTCCTTCACATCTCCGGTCATTTTAATCAACAAGGAACAGCAAAACATTAAGTATGGTTACGACAGCATGAATATAGAGGAATTATGAGAGGTAAGGCAAAGAGTTATCTGGGAGTAGAACTTGTACAGTCATTTAAACAATAATAAGGAATTAGATGGATCAAGGTGCAGATACATTGGAGGGTTTTGAGTAAAGGCATAACATAGTTGATTTGAATTTAAGATGATCATGGTGGTGACTGTGTAGAAAAGGGTATGTAAAGGGGCAAGGATAGAATTTGGGGACCATTTATGACACAAAAATACAGATGAACAATAATGGTGGTTTGGACTAGGGTGGTAAGGTAATGAAAAGTAATCAGATTCTGGATATATCTCCAAAGAAAAGCTGAGAAGAGCATTAATGGATTTTTATAGATGAAAAAAGATATAAAAAAATAGATATTGCAATACCTACTAAATAGCCAGCAGAGATGTTGAGTAGGCAATTTGGATATATGAGTATAAAACTGGAGTTTAAAGGTGAAAGAAGGATTAGAGAGATAAAATTAGGTATCCCCAGCATAGAACTGGTAGTCGAATCCATGAGACTATGTGAAGTCATCTAGGCAGTGTGTGAAGATAGAGAAAAGAATAGGACTGTGCCTTGATCTCCAGGACTTTCCGATATTTTGAGTTTGGTCAAATTCACAAGAACCATAAATAATCAGGAAAAGTGCTTGTAAAATATGAGTCATACGGATAGTGGTTTGTAAGAACTACTAGAGGCCAAGATGGAACTAGTGATCTACTATACCAGATAATGCTGTCAGTCCAAGTAAGATAAGACTGAGAACTGACAATCACATGTGATGATGTGGAGATGATAATGACCTTGATAAGGTGGCCCATACTGTTCAGATGCCACCACTACCTTATAAGACAATGCTTCACTTTCAAGCTTCCCCTCATCCAGAGCCTCCACCAGTGAGAGTCTTATAATATGAGGTTACTGCATGCCAAGTGTTATCACCTCCCAACTTATCACCAGTCATGCTGCCCATGTTGCTGTGTAGGTTTGACTGATTCACTTCCAACATCTCATCTGAGCAGCTGTTTTCAAGAGCTACCTTGATATCAACTGTCTACCCCCAAATTCAGAGACTCAAGGTTTTATTTTGGGAGAGTCATGCTAGGGAACAGGAATAAGTGAGACTGAAGCAAAGAAAGAAGAGAAAGCTGATTAAAGGGGCTGTTATATATCTGTTCACTGCTTTGAAAACAAGCCTCATTTTCCCCCTACCAGGAGCTGTACCCTTTGGGCCTCAGAATTATCTATTCTGAAACAGTAGAAGGAGCACTGGTTGATGGTTTCCTTGTGTAGTGTTAACTCCCCCACAGTTTTTGGTTGTGCATATGTGAGTGCAGTGTGTCTCTAGTAAAACTCCATATTGTGTCATCAGGACATGAATATTTGAGGAAAGGTGATCAAAATGTGGCTGGAGGTAAGGCCAAGAGGATGGGAGTGGGTGGCCAAGAGGTCTCTGGTATCTGTCCTGAAGAACTGATGATTCAGATTAGATGTGAAGTACATCAAAGAGTTAACTTTCAGGAGTGCACTGGTGGGACATATATTTGTGTGTGTGTGTGTGTGTGTGTGTGTGTATGGAAACAATATGAATGAAGACTATGAAGTGGGAGAGAATATATGCTATTTGTCTTAAAGGAAAGCCAAAGTGGTTAAGATACACAGAATGGGGAAAAAAGAAAACTAGAAGAGGCAAGAATTACCCCACAGAAGCCTTCTAGGCCCTGTTAATGATTTGGGTATTTGTCCTAAGAACAAGGAAAATTCAACAGTAGATTTTACAAAGGAGGGATATTTAATTAGATTTACTTTTGAAAGATAGCTCCAGCTGCAGTGTGGAAATGTATTAAAGAGGGTTAAGAGCAAATACAATAAAATACATAAGGAGATACAAAAATCTAAGCTAGAGATGGTAGTTTGGACTGAATTTTTGTAAGTAAGAAATGAAGAAAAGTAAATGGATTCAATTCATGTAGTAATGTATACATGTACCAAAATATCACATTGTACACCATGAATGTACACAATTTTATCCATTGTTCCTCAATAAAGTTGGAAAAAAATTCAAAAAAAGAAAGTAAATGGATTCGAGAGATATTTCAGAGGTAAAACAAAGAGAGCTTTGGTCACAGATTGGATATATGGACTGAGAGAAAGGAAGCAAGGAATCTCCTGAATTACTGGGTTTGGATAGCAGGTTAGGTGGCAGTGCCATTTACTGAGAGTGGAGCAACAGAGGAGGCTTCAGCTGATTGGCATATGTAGCTCATTAGCTCACTTTTCAATTTGTTGAATTTAGTGAACCTTATGGACTTTGGATAGAAATGTATAAACATGTTATATGTGAGGAACTGGAGATGACCTAGACTTAGATAATTGCTTTATAATTATTTTCTGAACTTTATATTGTTAATAAATGAACAATGGCACTATTTATAAAAGAGACTGCTAAATTTTTAAAATTTAACAGACTGAAATACACCTGTAGTAGATGCTGTTGGCTGCTGGTATCTCTTATATCCCTTTACCAGGTAGTGAGTGTTGGCTTTTCTGGTTTACAGCTCCACCCTTCTGCAGACAGAGGATTGCCCAGGCTGCTTTCCTGCAGATAAGTCCACACTCCCTCCTCTCACCCCCAAAACACATTATAGAGTCCTTGGCAGGATCAGTATGAGTTTAGATTTTCAGGTCAAAAGGACATCTTTCTTTAGCTTTTTGCCCCACCCTGTTCTGCTTTCTTCACTTTCTAACAGCACTTGGAGAAGGATCCTCATAGCAGGTTCCGATTTTTGGAATCCAACCTATGATACTTTCAGCCATTTCTTACTCCAGAGGATTTAAGCAAGTTAAAAAAAAAACAAAAACTTTTTAGTTAGAAAACAAAAACAAACTCAATGTACTCCTAACAGTCATACCCTTGGTTGAGTTTTGGGCAAAAGAATATATTGGCCTTCCATTTGAGTTCGAATTCCAGTTCTTAATTTCCCTAACACATGTCCATGTTGTGTTTCATACGTGTGCTATATAAAGCTTCTTAATCGCTCTGAGAAATAACAAATATAATTCTGACCTTTCAGGCATACATCAGAGGAAACAGCTGTGATGTAATAGTCAGGACTGTCAACTATTCTAGTTGACTTACTTTATTTGGGCAAATGTCAGTTATTAATCCTGCCATATAAGGAAGTTACAAAATCTGTCTTCTGAAATATTCTTTAAGGAAAACGTCACCAGTTTAATACATGTTACTTGAAAAATGAGTTTTCTGCTTAAATGACTTTAAAAGTAAAATGTTTAAATATATAACCAGATTTGTTTGTGACATAACTTCTCAAAGATACTATTAAAAATTCTGAAAATTTAGAGGATCAGATAGCATCTAATGACTCTCAACATTATTTAAGGAAGAGGCATTTTTTATCACAGAATATCTTGGTGATTTACTGCTCCACAAAATTACTTTGGGAAGCCATTCTAGAACTCACTAACTAGAACTCTCTAATGTTCTATTTACCAGCGTCACTGGAAATTTATGAGTACAAACTCAGTCTAATGCCCTCACATCTTCCAATGCCTTTAGGGTTTATAATTAAATGTCATTTTTTTTTCAGTGTTTATCAATGCCGGTGTAAGTTATTTCATTTAAAAACTGCTTTAATATCTACTGCAAACTTAGTTGAAAATGTCTTCTATCATATTACTCCCATTTCTTACAAGACCCAGGCAGTAATTACTGCTCAGATTGGATATTAGAGAAATGTTTATTTTTATAAGATAAGCTCCTTTTTGGCTTTACTATGAGTAAATCCAGTGCTAAGTGCAATGTTAAATTTCATTTACAATCTCATTTTAGGTCTCTTATAACATCATAGTATTTATTTTTGCTCTTTTTTAATGTTTACTTGTTCTGTTCCATACTGTATTTGAATAAAGTACCTTCACTACTTTAAAAACAAAATAAATGGTCTTCATTAATTTGGAAGTATGTGGTGACAAAATATTATAAACCTTAAATAGATAAATATTGCACTATTATATAAGTTGAACAATAAAATGGCCCAATACAGAGATCCTCTGGTTATTTTATTGGATGCCACAGAACACTCTATAAACAAAGTTATTTCCTATTTTTTTTTTTCTGAGCAATACGAACAGCATTTTTATTGAGGCCCAACTGTTCTCTAACTTCCTTACTTTTGAGGGGAAACAGATCTGAGATGAATTTCCGTTAGACAAATGGTTATTATGATGCAAAATATGGTTTGCTGTGACTGCGGGGATATGATTCATTGTGTTTTCTTATTTTGAATTCACAGGGGAATGTTGAACATCTCTGAATATAAACATGGAAAACTTCCATAACATCTGCTGCTAATTTCTGCCAGCTGAAAAGTTATAATGATGATGAATATTTTTGTTGATGATGCAGATACATTGGTCTAACTAAATTAACTAGCACACTATAGGTATCTAATTGTAAACACATGATTTGTAATGTCACCTGGCTGGTTTTATGTTTAGTTACATTTTTAATTGTTTTAATATGTTTAATTTTTTAGGATGTGTATTTTTTAAAGTTAAAAAAATTCTACAAAATAGGAAATCTTAGAATGTGTCATTCTGGCAGTTGCATTCACGTATTCATTCAGCACCATATATTTGTAAAAGCAAAATTTTACTGATAATTCTTCGTTTAGGTTACGAAGCAAGAACTACTGATGAAGGGGAAAAGATTAAAAGCCATTCAACCAACACACCTTAAAATGTTTTACAATTCACTATTTTATTAGGACCAAATTAATATATCTTGAAAGTATATCTGCATAAGTCAACAATTCAAAAGGGGCTAAAATTGAAAGCCTTTAATATTAACTAAAATATTTAAATATGTAAAGTTTTTTTATAATACCTCTACTACACCATAACTTATTGTAGCTTAGGGCGTGTAGGCTGATAATTGAAAATCATCTTTGGAATTGATTGTAACATTTTATAAGCATAAACTGCAGAAAAGAAGGGATACCTTTTCATGTGTCTTCTAATTTGAAAATCCTGGTGGAAGTTTTATAACTTTTTTAGCTGGAATATATTGAACAATGGTGTGTTTGCCTAATAGGTTTTTCAAGTCCTCAAGACTGGAATATTAATCCATGTTAAAAGTTCATTATGTACTTGCCTGGTGAAAGGCTTTGATTAAAAATCCTTGTGACTCATCATTTAACAAAAATGCAACTTTTATTAAATATCAATTAACTGCATATTTGGGGTTATTTTACAGTTTGGCTAATAAATTGAGACAGACACTGTTACCCACAACAAACGTTTTATGTCTAATTTTGCAAAATTAATATAAATGAAGAGGTATTTATGGTAGCGTGACAGATGGAAAATGGTGAACTTTAAAAGGTGATGACTCTGCTTTTTAGCAAACTTTTTAAAAGGGCTCCATTATACCTCAGAATGAATTTTCTTAGCTAATTATTGAAGTGGGAGCAGTAACAATTTTCCATTCTCTCTGATTTATTTTGAACATGAAGCCTGCATAGTTCTTTTTACTATTCACCAATAGAACATAAGATATTATGTACACCTGAAAAAAGTCCTTATGTCAGTGATCTTTTAAAAAATACTTCTTTAATCTCTGATCTGCTGGTATACCAGTCCCTAAATGATGGTAGAGAGTTACTTTTCAGTCATCTCACATTACTTCCCAGCATATGCTCTTTTCATTGATGGAGGTTTTGCACATTTCCAAATACAAATTGCTGGGTGACACTTCAATGACTTTTCTCATGCTTCATTTCACTCCCTCAATACTCTTTTTCCTCAATGTTACAAGTTCAATACTTTCTTCCTGACATATCGTGGAACTCAATAATTCTCTCCAGTGGATATATGTTGATTAGTTTCACTATTTTCTTCTGATCACTCTTCCTCGGTCTCTCTAGTAGTTATGTGTCCAGCCCATATTATTTTATACTTACTCATCAACTAAGTGGTATCACCTCTAATCTTTGTATGTTCCAGGTGTCCAATTAAAGCTCCCCCAAAAGATCAGCCCCTATATTTCCTTGGAGCACAGCCTGATTGGCCTTAAATCTTGCATGAAGAGTTTATCTGCTGTGAGACATCATGCACCTTAACTTCTGTGAGACTAAGAACTCTCATCTGTGATAGAGATTCTTTTTTTTTTTTTTTCCTTTTTGTCTTTTTTCGTGACCGGCAATGGATCGCAACCCTCGGCGTTGCACCCGCACCTCCCTCAGCCAGTGAGCGGCCGGTCTGTATATGGGATCCAAACCCTCGGCGGGAGCGCCACTGCACTCCCAAGTGGCGCACTGTAGCAGTGCGCCACCGGGCCGGCCCTTGTGATAGAGATTCTTATTACTATCTCTTTTTTTCTTCTCTTACTTGGCCATACATTCGCAAATAGCCCCTGTACTAAAACCTTCCCAAATAACCTAATTTTATTATGCCATCTCTTTTCTGCTGAGAACTTGATCTTGACACTCTCCCATGAAATTTAGAGCACAAACACTCAAAGCATGGTCCATGGACCTGTGTCTGCAAACTGCTCACATAACTATGAAGAAACTGTCTATGAAGACATATGTCCCAAAAGGGAGAGTACTGAGAAATTTTTTTAGCAATTTGACATTGTCACAACATTCAAACTTGCAATTATAATTCTAGTAATTTTTTTTTTCATTGTATCAATCCATGATAGTTAAGAAAATTTTAAAAATCAACTAAAGCTGGTTCTGGTAAAGGTGGTTTGATAAGCACGGACATGGTGATTGCACAGTTATTGAAGTGATCAGTTGACTCTTCAACATCTTGCCTTTCAGTGGGTTTGCTCACCTCACTGGGGACAAACTTGTCAAGAGCACCAGAGTAGTGAACACATCTTGCTATATCGTAAGCATGGGATGAGTGTATTTAATGTAAACAGCTTCTGGGTATGATCAATGAACTACAGAAAGACACAGAAGCCTATGTCTGGTCATTTGTGCCTCAGTTTTGAAAAAATAAAAGAGACAGAGAAAATAGAAAGACTTGAATAGAAATCCAAGCTTAGTAAAGTGAATATTCATTTTAAAACTCTGCTTTGCAACTTTTTCCACATCTATCCATAGTCACTTATTTAAAAATACTTTTATTCAACTAATGTTTATTAAGTCATTGATATATGCAAGGCATTGTGCTGAGACACAGTTATAGTAGTAAATAAGAAAGGTAAAATTTATATGCTTCACTACTTTTTAAAGGCTGAGCAAAAAAATGAATGATAAATAGATTAATAAGTTTTTATTTTGGGAAGAGAGAGAGAGAGAAAAAAGGGAGGGAGAAGGAAGAGAGAGAACTAGTACTATCACAGTTAGTTCATAAAAAGAAAGATATTCATCTATACCAATATTATAATAATAAGATAGCTCAAAATTTCCAATATATCCAAGGGACATTTTCCCCCTTCTGTGGGATTTTCTCCATTTGCTATTTGGTGATAGAAAAAAGATGCAATAATCAAAATGCTATTATAAACAACACACCTGTGAACATGTTTCCACATTTCTACATATTTCTGTGTGGTGTGTAGCAAGAATGGAATTGCTGCTGGGTCAGAGGCCTTGTGTGTGTTTGCCTTTAAGAAAAGAACCAGCCTTGTATGAGAGTTCTACTTGTTACATATCTTTGCCAAAACCTTGAGTTTTCTCTTTCTTTACATCCTATTGGCCATACGCTGTCTTCTGTGATTAAGTACCTCATGGAGATTTCATTCATTTTTGCCAGGTTATCTTATTAACTTGTAACATTTCTTGATGTATTCTGGATATACTTTCTTTGTCAAATATCAGTATTATGAAGGACACCTCCCAGACTTTGGTTATTTTTTAATATATATTTTTTTAAATTTAGATTAATACCACCTTATCAACTTTTCCTTTATAGTTTCTACATTTGATCCTATTTAAATGATAATTTCCTACCCTGTGGCCAAAAATATATTTTCTTACATTTTTACCTGAAAGCTTAATTGTTTTATATTTCACACAATTTATCTTGCATTGGTTTTTGGGTGAGGTTTGAAGTAGGAATTAACTTAATTTGAATAATATTGATATTTATTGTATCATTAACCTGCTTTCACTGAAATTTTTTTTCCTTTATACTTGGTTGAATTTGCCTGGTTTGGTGCCTCTCTTTCATTATTTTATTCTATTATTTTGCAATTCTTGATTGTGTGCATATTTGTTTTAAACGATGGTTATAAGTTATATGTCTTTCTATTCCACAGTGGAGTAGAAACAGCAGTAAGGAATGCTGTATGATTTAGGCTCGGTTTCTTGGTGATTGTCTTCTCAGGGTGGTTGTTACCTACTTGCAGCTATTGGAGACACTCCCCTCATTCTGCTATTCCAATTTCCACACTAATTGCTTAACCTCTGGGTTAATGACATTTTTACTTATTGCTTAGTGCAAATCCAAGAGAGGAGGAGGTCAACCAGTTTGTTTTTCCAAATGGGCCCTCTGCCACTGCTTGTATGAGTCGCGCTAGGATTCCAGCTTGCTTTAAGTGCTAAGGAGTTTATTCTAAATGGGTTTTATCTTTAATGTGTTTGTGTCTTTATAGCTTCCATGTTTTGAATATGTGAATATCTGATTCTATTTCCTTTCAATCTCTCTCTCTTTTTTAAATGACACTGTTTTATGTTCCCTGTGCTGCTTTAAATTTATTTGCTCTCTTTTACATTTATTCTGTCATTTCATGGAATTTCAGGTGAAAGCATGACATAGTTGCCTGGTCTCTATCTAACCCAATCTTTTGTGATGATTTATTCTGGTATAATAGTGACCTTTATCTGAGCATGTACACACACACACACACACACACACACACACACACACACACACACGCATATGCATACACAATACATATATATGCTTATTTAAATATCTGTGTAGACACATGTATATTGTGTATATGTATATGTGTATATACATTAATATGTGTGTGTATGTGTATATATATATATATATACATACATATATATATATATATACACATATACACACACATCTACACACAGACATAAATATGGGTATAAATAGATGTGTTTAATCTTTAACTCATTTTGTGAACAAATTTTTACAAATAAACTAAAAAAAATAAAGTACTTAATTTTGTACTTTCCAAGTGTTTAAAAATGTTAATACCTGACCAAGTGAATATTTGACATTCTAAAACTAATTGAGTATGCCAATTATTAAATCAACACAAACTGAAAATAAATTTAGAGTCAGAAAAAAACTGAAGCATAGTACATTGGCTAATCTATATAAATCCATTCTGCAGTTCTTAGGTAGCTCTAATAATTGACATGGTGTGAGCATATTTTTTAATGAGACCAGTGTTAGCTTGGATATGATTAATTCATAACATACAATGCATATCATAGGTGTAGGTTGCCCCTGTAGCTTTTGCTAATTATTTTGAAAAATCGTATGGGAAAGACTAGCTGCTGTTAGGACAGGTGAAGCTAATTCATTAATGTTTGTTATAATCATTCCAAGCACTCTCAGCAGGGCAATAGTATCATCATTCATGTAACCAATTCTTTTTAGGACAGTTCACACCAATGTAACAGTGACACTTTAAAATAAATTTTTTTTTCAAATATTATAATTCAAGGTAAGTATGTGCTGCATGTTAAAATAGTCACCATTTATATTCTAGTTATGTGCAGATAGGAGTCAGCAGATATGTTATTTTAAATTTATCTAATTTGTTATTAGTGCAATTACCAGGGATGCAATCTATTTAATAGTGAATATGCAGGCAGTTTTATTAAAAATTATAATTGAAGTAAACATTAACCAATAAAATTTTTCCTACTTTTCTATTTTTATTTACCATTTATTAAATTTCCCATAATGTAATGAATTTCTAAATGGGCTAAATAGAACATAATATTACCATTAAAATGTCTATATTTGCATATTAATATTTAATGTCTTAGTATATTTGGTTGAAATAAGTAAATAGACTTGCAGTTAGTACTCAGATGTGATAAATACAATACAGTGATAGAAAAGCAATGGTATTGTAAAATTAATATAAAATATTCTGATCATCTTTTTAGTGTATTATATTTTTATGATATAAAGGATACTTTGAACAACAAATATATCTGATAAAAAAGTACAAACTGTATTTTACATGTGAATTAAATAAATTCTAGAGTACCTGGTAAATTAATTAACAAACCAAACCATTTTAATTGCATACTAACATCATTAGGAAGGTCTGTAATTGGGAAAAAGAAAGCAAAGAGACCAGATGCATAGAATTAAGGTACTTAAATGATCAAGGAAATAATGGTTCAATATTAGATAGAATAAAATAATTAGAGATATTGAAGTGATTTTGAAAAATATTTATGTAGTAGAGACTGGCTAGAAACTACTGAACTTTCTGCTGCAAGCAAACCAATAAATGTCTCTCCCCTCTTGCCATATTGATTAGTTCTTTCCAATACAAATTTGACCAAACTGATGTATCATTTCCTGGTCAAGGCAGTTAAAAGCCCTTATTTATTCTCTATTTCTGTCTCTTCTCTCCTCTCCTTGTTGTCTGGATGCAAATAATCCATAGAGTTCCCTAGACCTCAGGGACTGTTGGAGCCACTAAACAGAGAGAGTTTGTTCCCCCTGCATGACAGACCCCTGGGATATTTAGGCCTGTTGTTGTCAGCAGATGACCTACCTTAACTAATGCAATTTGTGTTCACTTTACATATTAAGCATCAATTTCTTCGAAACATTCCAAATTAATTCTTATTCAGACTCTGTCCTTGGATGGGGAATTCACAAGATTTATTTATATCTTACCAGTATTTGATATGTTTTACTATCACTGGCTTCTTGAAATATTCTTATCCCCTGAATTTTGTGCAAACTTCTTAGCCTCTCCATCTGTGTCATAGGCTGGTTCTTTTCAGGCATTCTTGCTGGTATCCCATCCACCCTAAATGTTAGAGTACCCTCTAATATAACATATGGCTTCAGGTTTCCTCTTGGTCATTACTTCTGCCCTGGATAATTTCTTTCAGACCCAGGGCTTTAGTATACCTCTGAGATCCCTAATATCTTCCTTTACACCAACTCTTAACATCTCCACTTGGTCCTTAAGATAGTATAAATTTAACATTCCCCAAATAGAATTTTTTTATTTCTCCTTGAAATCTGTTTCTTTTTCCAGTCTTCTGCACTTGAGTTTATGGCATTAGTAGTCATCCAGTTACTTCGTACAAAACCCAAGGAGTTATCTTTGATTTTTCGCTTTGCTTCCTTTCCTACTTGTGATCTATTTAGATCTTCCTCCAAAACGTATCCCATTACTTATTATCATCCCCACAGTTGCCTAAGATAACGTCATCTCTTATCTGTATTTAAGAATTCTAAGCAGGGAAGTGACATGATCTGATTTATAATTTCAGAAGGCAATGATCTAACTAGTCTTTCGTTTTTGTTCTTGACTATCTTAGATGATTGCAAGAGTGACATTGTTAAGGCAGAAATCAAATCATATAACTTCTCTACTTAAAAATCCTCAGGTGATTTTCACTATGTTTTTATAAAATCTAAATTTATACCGAGGTATCTGTCCTCATCTCATAACACTTACATGTGAACTGATACAAAGCTGTGGAAGACTGTTCTAACCATTTGATAAAAGAGTTAAGTTTTTATAAGCTTTCAAAAGTCCAGAACAATTGCTCATAATTATCAACCAGATCGAATTTAACAATAACAAAAAATTGGGGCTAGATAATAAATCAACTGATAGTTCTGTTCTCTTGATTTGTATAGTCTGCAAATTTGATAAATATTTCTTTTCTAGTCATGCTGATGTAGATTTTTGCTTTCATATTTGTTCTTATTTCATCATGTTATGTAATAGACTTATCATTTCTCCTTGGAATCCAGCAATTATCTCTGGCCTGGGATCCCTATTTCCACTCTTGCTTTATAATCCTTTTTCTGCACAGCATCCAGTGACCTTTTGAAAGTATAAATCAAATCCTGTTACTTCCCTGCCTAGAACTCTTAAAGGCTTCCCGCTGCCCTTGAGGAAAAACAAAACAAAACAAAACAAATAAAACATCCTTACAGTGGCTTAAATACACTACTTGATTTGATTTCTGATTACTTTTCTGGCCTCTTCTCGTCTGTCTCCCTCTTGCTTTTGTTCAATAGGCTCCATCCACACTGTTCTCCTCTGCTCTTCCTGGAAGTTTGATGAGACTATTCAATCTGCTTGGAAAACAATTCCCTATATCTCTACACAGCTGACCCATTCGTTTCTGTTTCAGTTTGGACAGTATCTTCAAGAAAAGCTTTTTCTCAGCACTCAGTGCAAAACAACGCTCTCCCGGCAGTCTCCATCATACCACCTACAACATATCAGAATCTGCAATCCCTGCGTTCCTACTTGTGTTCTTGCTAATTTCATCAGTTGGAATTAAATCCACTGTAATTTAAGCTCTCATTCATTGTGGTGTCTCCTAGCTCCTGACAGAAGATTCCACACATAGTAGTTAATCAATACCTAGATGTTGGCTGGTTGCATATTACGTGTCTAAATTTATCCTTGATTAAAATTTCCATAGAGGCAAAGGATGGGTTTGACTTATCTTCTTCTTCTAACATGTAACATTCAATAGAGTTATTTAGCCAGGGCATGCATTTAGTAAATATTTTGTTACAATATACACAGGGCAGTAGTAAGAAAAAAAGTCAACATCAAGGGCCAGATGGAAATGTCATCATTAATTAACACTCCTCAGGTGTTGAATGGATTGTGAAATCCTCCCACTATTTTTAACCAGGCTACATTGTTCTTGAAATAAATACCATGAGCAAAATTCTCAAAGTTTTTACTCTAGGAGAGAGTTGTTTTGTCTATTCAACTCAGGAAGCATATTAGAATTATCCGAAGAATTTTAAAAACAATTATCCATGTTCAGACCCCACTATTGCCAATGATGTCCAGATATTCAGATTTGGGGTGTGGGCGTTGGTAGTTTTAAAAAATCTCTTCAAACAATTGGGATATAGTTGGACCTGAGAACCACTGACTCTAGTTGGACGTGACTTTCTTCTTTTATCAATGCGTGTTAACGATTGCATTTTCTCCAAGTGTCCAACATAGATGTTTAAATATTATTTTCTCTCTCTTTTTTAAGTTGTAGGTCTCCATATATACTCAGTTATGTGTGAGCATTTTTTTCTTCCCTCTCCCAACAGAATACTTCTATTGATGCAAAATATTCTTTCCCAAGCCTATTTATTGTAACATTTTAGGGATAAAATGTCTTATTGTCTGGAATCCTGAATTGCATAAAAATAGCAAGCTTAATAGATGCTTTTTTTATTATCTGCATTTATAGAATCACAGGTATATCTGCAAACAATTTACTGAATCAAATTTTTCAAGTCTGTAAAAAGAAAACATATCCAGCTTATTTAATTACTTAGATGATTCACCCCAGATGGGATTTATTCATGCCCCGTATATAAATAATTAAAATAGTTGAAGTATGAATATATGGAAAATATAAATATTAACTTTTATAGTATATTTAACCCATAGTTGTGCATCAGATACATTTGTGCATCTTACTTAAAAAGGTAGATGCCTAGGGTCTACTACGGAACTGCTGAGTCAGTACTGCCAGAGATGAGCCTAGGTATATTTATTATCTTTAACTTTCTATTAAGAAGAGTTTTGAATATAGTTAAAA
>NW_007745971.1:0-14099 GCF_000696425.1 Galeopterus variegatus
AAAAAAAAAAAAAAAAAAAAAAAAAAGCTAGGCCCTCAGGTCAAGCAGGCATATAAAATGCTTTCTCTGCCACATTTGTTATAGGGCTCCAGACCAAAGTCAGTAATCTAATTAATAAATAAGCTAAGTTGAAAAGACTGTCTATGGAACTAAATTAGGCTCCCAAATACAACTTTCTGACATTTAGTTGGCTATTTTGAAAGCCTTCGTAAAAGAAATTTACATGTATAAAGAAAATATCCACTTGTAAAGATGTCTTCCTCTCTGCACCTAAACCACTAGGAACTTTTGCAATAGCAAAGACATTGACTTAAAGTTTATATAACAAACCTTACCCTTGTTTAAGTTGCTTTTTCTGGCCATTATGTCTTACCTACCCTATGGCTTTCTTTCTTTGGCAAAAAAACCACCCAACCAAACAAAAAAACACAGCATTTACATTTAAGTTCTGTAAATTGTCTACATTGTCTTGTCTGGGAGTCATCTCTTTGGAAGTGCAAAGAAAAAATTAAGAAGGAAATTAAAACATTTCTTGAAACAAATGAAACAAATGCAACATACCAAAATCTGTGCGATACTGCAAAAGTAATACTAAGAGAAACGTTTATAGCAATAAACACCTACATCAAAAAATAGAAAGATTTCAAATAAACAACTTAATGTTTGCACCTCAAGGAATTATAAAAACAAAAACAGTTCAATTCAAAAATTAGTAGATGAAAAGAAACAGTAAAGATGAGGCCAGAATTAAATAGAGAGTAAAAAATAATTTAAAAAACAATGAAACAAAAAGTTGGTTTTTTGAAAAGATAAACAAAATTGATAAACTGTTAGGTAGACTAACCAAGAAAAAAGAGAGAAGACCAAAATAAGTAATATCAGAAATAAAAAAGGAGGGGCCGGCCCGTGGCTCACTCGGGAGAGTGCAGTGCTGATAACACCAAGGCCCCGGGTTTGGATCCCATATAGGGATGGCCGGTTCGCTCACTGGCTGAGCGTGGTGCTGACAACACCAAGTCAAGTGTTAAGATCCCCTTACCAGTCATCTTTAAAAATAAATAAATAAATAAGGAAACATTACAACTGACATCACAGAAATACAAAGAGTCATTAGAGACTATTATGAACAACTATATGCCAACAAACTGGAAAACCCAGAGAAAATGGACAAATTTCTGAACGAATACAGCATACCAAGATTGAACCAAGAAAAAATGGAAAACTTGAACAGACCAATAACAAGTAACAATATTTTAGTAATAAAAACTGTCCCATTAAATAAAAGCCCCAAACCAGATGACTTCACTGCTGAATTCTATCAAATGTTTAAAGAAGAATACCAATTCTATTCAAACTATTCCAAAAAATCAAAGAAGAGGGAATTCTTCCAAACTCATTTTATGAAGCCGGCATAACTACAATACAAAAATGAGACAAGGACAGACAAAAGAATAAAAACTACAGGCCAGTTACTACTAATGAACACAAATGCAAAAATCCTCAAAAAGTACTAACATACCAAATTCAACAACACACCAAAATGACTTACCCCAGGATGCAACATTGGTTCAACACACACAAATCAATAAGTATGATAAATCATATCAAGAGAATGAAGAAAAAAACCTGATATGATCATGTCAACAGATGCAGAAAAAGCATTTTATAAAACTCAATATCACTTCATGATAAAAACTCTCAACAAATAAGGTATAGAAGGAAAGCCTCTGAACACAATGAAGCCTGTATATGACAAACCCACACCTAACATCATCCTGAATGGGGAAAAGCTGAAAGCTTTTCCTTAAAAACAGAAACAAGACAGGTTGCCTACTTTCAACACTCTTAATCAGCATAGTACTGGAAGTACTAGCCACACCAATTAGGCAAGCAAGAGAATTAAAGGGCATCTAAATTGGAAAAGAGGAAGTCAAATTGTAACTGTTTGCAGATGACATGATCCTAAATATAGAAAAACCTAAAGACTATGATATAAGTCAAATGTGTGCCCCAGAAGTTCATGTATTGGAGACTTAATTCTTACCATAACAGTATTAAAAGGGTGGGAAATCCTACTTTGGTATTGAAAGGTGGGCCTTCAATAGGTGATTAGATTGTGAGGATTGTGCCCTAGTGAATGGATTGATCCATTGATGCAGTATTGGGCATGATTCTGATGGATTTAAAAGGAAAGCTAGTGAGAAGTTAGCTTTTTCTTGCTTAGCCCATTCTTGCGATGTCACCCTGCTTTGCTGTTTCAGAAGGCCCCCACCAGATGTGCCCCCTGGACCATAGACTTCCCAGACTCCAAAACTGTAACAAATAAATTTCTTTCCTTTGTAAATTATGCAGTTTCAAGTATTCTGTTATAAGCATCAGAAATGGACTATTTATAGGCTCCACCAAAATAGACTTAGAAATGATAAACAAATTCAGTAAATTTGCAGGCTACAAACTCAATATACAAAATCAGTAATGTTTCTATACACCAAAAACAAACTAGCTGAAAAAGAAATTAAGAAAACAATCTCATTTACAATAGCTACAAAAAATAAAATAAAATACCTAGGAATAAATTTAACCAAGGACGTGAAAGATCTTTAAATGAAAACTACATAACATTGATGAAAAAAATTAAAGGGGACACAAAAAATGGAAAGACATCCCATGTTCACGAAGTGGAAGAATTAATATTGTCAAAATGATTATACTACCCAAAGTGATCTACAGATTCAATGCGATCCCTATCAAAATACCTATAACATTCTTCCCCAAAATAAAAAGCATCCTAAAATTTAAATGGAACCACAAAAGACCCTGAATAGCCAAAGCAATCCTGAGCAAAAAGCACAAAGGTGGAGGCATTACACTACTTAACTTCAAAATGTACTACAAATCTATAGTAATCAAAACAGCATAGTACTGGCATAAAAACAGACATATATACCAATGGAACAGAATAAAGAATCCAGAAATAAATTTATATATGTACTTCTTTCTGACAAAAACACCAAGAACATACATTGGGAAAAGGACAACCTCTTCAATAAATGGTGCTGGGAAGACTGAATATCCATATACAGAAGAAGGAAACTAGATACCTATCTCTGGCCATGTACCAAACCCAAATAAAAATGGATTAAAGACTTAAATATAAGATCTGAAACTATGATACTACTAGAAGAAAACATAGGGGAAACACTCCAAGACAGTGGTCGGGGCAAAAATTTTATGGAGACTTCTAGAGCACAAGCAACAAAAGCAAAAATAGACAAATGAGATTACATTAAACTAAAAAAACTTCTGCACAGCAAAGAAAACAACAGAATGAAGACACAACCAGCAGAATGGGAAAAATATTTGCAAACTATTCAACAAGAAATTAATGTCCAGAATACATACAAGAAACTTAACATCAAAAAACCACAAATAACCCAATTTAAAAATGGGCAAATGACCTGAATAGACATTTCTAAAAATAAGACATAAAATGGCCAGCAGGCATATGAAAAAAAATTCTTAATATCACTAATCATCAGGGAAATGCAAATCAAAACCACAGTGAGATATTATCTCACTCCAGTTAGAATGCCTATTATACAAAAGGCAAAAAGTAACAAATACTGGTAAGGATGCAGAGAAAAGAGAACTTTTACACACTGTTGGTGGGAATATGAACTAGTACAACCATTATGGAAAACAGTATGGTGATTCCTCAAAAAACTAAAAATAGAACCATATGATCCAGTAATCACACTATATGTTCAAAAGAAAGGAAATCGGTATATTGAAGAGATATGTGTACTCCCGTGTTTACTGCAGCACTATTCATAATAGCCAAGTATGGAATCAACCTAGGTGTCCACTGACAGATGAATGGATATTTAAAAAAATATGGTATATGTACACAATGGAATACTATTCAGCCATAAAAAAGAATGGAATTCTGTCATTTGTGCCAACATGGATGAGCCTAGAAGACACTGTGTTAAGTGAAATAAGTCTGGCACAGAAAGATATGTTTTTGGTTTTTTTGTTGTTTTCTTTTTGGTGGCTGGCCAGTGTGGGGAACTGCAAAAAGATAAGTACAACATGTTCTCACTTGTATATGGGAGCTAAGAGAAAAAGTCGTGCTTACAGAAGTAGAGAGTAGAATTGTGGTTACTCGAGGCTGGGAAGGGGAAGTTAGGAGGTAGTGATAGGAGAAATTGGTTAATGTAAACAAAATGACAGCTAGATAGGAAAAACAAGTTCTAGCAGTCTACAGTAGTGCTAGGCATCTATAATTAACAATAATTTATTGTATGTTCTCAATTGGCTAGAAGAGAGGATTTCAAATACTAAAATGATAAATTTTTATGACAATGAATATACTAATTACCCTGATTTGATTATCACACATTGTATACATGTATTGGATATAACTCTGTACCCCATAAATATGTACAATCAATATGTGAGTTAAAAAGAATTTTAAAAACCAAAGCATCATTGATGTCCGTATCGGCATACAGAAGAAAAGTAGATCACTCTTTGTTTTGCCAGTAAATGAAGAAAATTGGTTTGAAATGATTTTCCCATAGAGGAGATCATTTGAAATTTATCATGCATTACAGGAAGTGGAACTAGAAATCAATTGATGTCATCTGCACATATTTCACTTCTGCTCTTATTTCTCTGGATGTGTCAAGAAAAGAAAATAATTGTAATCTTTCAAAATATAACAAAATGTTTGTATATTTTTATTTTAATATATAATCCCCTGCTTTCTCCTAAAATGAGTTGATCCTGGATAGGATGCCTCACTTGCTGAACTGGGTGATAAGTGGGAGAATGCAAAAGAAGAGAAACTAAAGAGAGCTTGCACAAGAGCATATCTGAAATTAATAAATGACTATAAGCAGCAAAGCAGGAGGCTAGGAGGCAGTGGGTAAAGGTGTGGCTGAGGTGGATTTTGGCTGAAGAAGAATTTCTAGAGGAGGAGTTTGGAAATGTTTAATGGAGATTTTTATCAGGTATTGTTAAGTATGCTAAAATATTTCACCTTTCCCCTTCTATCTACCCAAGTGTCCTCAATAAAATTGATATTCTTTGCTAAAAACAAGAACAAAACCTACCTGCAAGGAAAAGCTCATGTCCAGATGGCTTCACTGCTGATTCTACAAAACATTTAAGGAGGAAAACCAATTCTTCACAAACTCTTCTAAAATTAGGAGGGAACACTTCTCAATTCATTTTACGAGTTCAGTGTTACACTGACACCAAAGACAGCTAAAGATGTCACAAGAAAACTACAGACCAACATCTCTTTTAAATTTGGATGCATAAATCCTCAACAAAATGCTACCGAACTGAATCCAGCAACACATAAAAAGGATTACACACCATGTCCAAGTGGACTATATCTTATAAATGCAAAGTTAGTATAACATCTGAAAATAAATTAATGTAGTACATCATATCAATAGAATAAAAAACCAAAAACCATGTGATTTTCTCAATTGGCATGAAGACAGCAAAAAGCCACCATCTTATGATAAAAATTTTCAACAAACCAGGAATACAAGGGGACTTCCTCAAACTTATAAAGTGCACCTAGAAAAAACCCATAGCTAGAATCATACTAATGATGTAAGCCTGAATGATATTCTCTTAAGATCAAGAAAACAAGTCAAGTATACTTTCTCTAACTACTTCTATTCAGTGTTGTAGTGGAAGTTCTTGCCAGAGCAATTAGGGAGGAAAAAGAAATAAAAGGCCTCTAGATTTGAAATCAACAAATCAAACTATTTCTCATCACAGATGACATGGCTTTTTATACAGAAAATTCTGGTAATCCACTAAAAACTATTAGAACAAATAAATGAGTTCATTAAAGATCAGTATACAAAAAAATCAATTGTATTTCTATATACTTGCAAAGGTACAGTCTCAAAATGAAAATAAAAATAAGATTCCATATACAATACATCAAAAAGAATAGCATCCTTAGGAATAAATCTAACAAAATAAATGCAAAACTTAGAAAATCACAAAACGTCAGTGAAATAAATTTTTAAAAATCTAAACAAATAGATAAGAAAACTTAATATTGTTAATATGGTAGTACTTCCCAAATTGATCCACAATTTCAGCACAATTTCTAATAGAATCCCAGCTGACTTCTTTGTAAAAATTGATGAGCTAATTGTAAAATTCATATGTAATTTTAAGGGACTCAGAAGAGACAAAACAAAACTTGAAAAAGAACAAAGTAGGAGGACTCATAATTCCTGATTTTAAACTTATTTCAAAGCAATATAATTAGCACACTGTGGTAATGGTACAAGGACAAATGTAGATTAAGGCAATAGAATTGACAGTCCAGAATTAAACCCATACATCTACGGTCAGTTGATTTTTCACAATGCTGATAATATGATTCAATTGATAAAGAACGATTTTTAAACAAATCATGCTTCAACAACTGTATAAATACCTGCAAAGAATAAAGTTGGACCCTTATCTCAGACCATATACAAAAATTAACTCAAAATAGATCAAAGACCTAAATGTAAAAACTAAAACTATAACCCTCTCAGAAGAAAACATAGAAGTAAGTCATCTTGACCTTTGACTTGCCAAAGCATTCTTAGATATAACACCAAAAGAATGAGCAGCAAAACAAAAAGAGATAATTATTTGCACTTCAACATAATCAAACTTTTTGTCCTTCAAAGAACACCATTAAGAAAATGAAAAGAAATCCACAGAATGAAAAAAATTACAAATCATATATCTGATAAGGAACTTTTATACAAAAAATATACTCTTACAACTCAATAACAGACAACACAATTTTAAAATGGACAGAGGATCTGAATAAACATTTCTCCAAGGAAGATATGCAAATGGCCAATAAGCACATGAAAAGATGCTTAACATCATTAGTGATTAAGAAATGCAAATCAGAAAAACAATATATCACTTTTCACCCACTAGAATGGCTATGATTTTAACGTATGGAAAATTACAAGTGTTTTCAAGGATGTGGAGAAATTGGAAACCTCAAACATTGCTGGTGAAATTGTAAAATGGTGCAGCCACTGTGGAAAACAGTTTAGCAGTTCCTCAAAAAGTTAAACATAGAATTACCATATGACCCAGCAATCCCACTCCCTGGTATATATCCAAGAGAACTGAAAATACATGTTCACACAAAAAAGTGTACACAAATATTTATTGCAGCATTATCATAATTGCCAAAAATCAGAAACTAGAAACAAAACCAAAAACTATAAACAATGCAACCCAAATATCCATCAATTGATGAGTGGATGAACAAAATGTGGTATAATAGAATATTATTCAATAATAAAAAGGAATGAAATATTGATATGATTTGGATGAACCTTGGAAACAGTAGGTTAAGCCAGACACAATGACCTCATAATACATGATTCAATGTGTATAAAATGTCTGGAATAGGCAAATCCATACAAATGGAAAGTATATTTTTAGAAGCTAGTGGATGGAGGAAGGAGATAATGAACAGTGACTGCTAGTACATACAAGGTTTCTTTTGGGGGTGATGAAAATATTCTGGAATTAGATAGCACTGATGGTTCAACAACCTTATGAATATAGTACAATTCACCGAATTATATAGTTTAAATGGTGAATTTCATGCTATGTGAATTATATCTCAATAAAAATTATTTATATTAGGTTAGTATTTGCTAAGGATAGACACGTAGATCATTTTAGAATTAAACCTACACATATATGGCCAGCTGATTTTTTAATAAAGGTGCTATATTAGTTTTCTATTGTTTCTATAAAAATTACCACAGACTTAATGGCTCAAAACAACTGAGTTATTATCTTACAGATCTGTAGGTCAAAAGCCTGGATGAGTTTTGCCTATGACATCAAGAGTTAGCATGGCTGCATTCCTTCCTGAGCCTCTGGAGAATCTATTTCCTTCCTTTTTCAAGTTTGAGAAGCTGCCTACATTCCTCAGCTCAGACCCCCCTTTCATCTTCAAAACCAATAATGGCTAGTCATGTATTTCTCACATGATACCACTCTGACATTGACTCTTACATCTTCCTCTTCCTCATTTAAAAAGCCATGTGTTTACATTGAGCTCAACTGGATAATCCAGTAAAATCTCCTAATTTTAAAGTCAGCTTAGGAAGTACAGGGTTTCTTTTGGGGGTGATGAAAATAAGCAACTTTAATTCCATCAGCTAACTTAATTCCCCTTGCTGTGTAACATAACACATTCACAACTTTAGGAGTTACGACATGAGCATTTTGGCAGGGACCATTGTACTGCCTACCACAGATGTTGAGGTAACTCTAGAGGAAAATGATAGTTTTGTCAACCAATGGTGCTAGAATGACTGAATTTCCATATGGAAAAAAATAACTTTGATCATTCTCTCACACCATACACAAAAACCTCAAGTGGATCATAGACCTAAACATAAAAACTAAAACTATAAAACCTTTAGAATAAAACATATGAGACATTTTTCACAACACAGGGGTAGGCAAAGATTTCTTAGAAAGAACACAGAAAGCATGAAGCATAAATAGAAAAGATGATAAATTGGATTTCACAAAAGTAAAACTGCTTTTTGAAAAACACCATTAAGAAACTGAGAAAATAAGCCCCAGGAATGGACAAAATATTTGTAATATGTATATCTGACGAAGGACTTTTATCCAGAATATATAAGGAACTCTTAAAACTCAATGATAAGACAACCAATTTTAAAATAGGAAACTTTTTTAACAGACATGTCACAAAAGAAGATAAAGGAATGGTGAATAAGTGTGTGAGATTATGCTGAAATAGTCATCAGGAAATGCAAACTAAAACCACAATTTGATACCACTGTTTACCCTATCTAGCATAGCTAAAATTAAAAAGACTGACAATAGCAAGTGTAGAAGGGATGTGAAACAGCTGGAAGTTCCATACACTGCTGGTGAGAATGCAAAAGGTACAAATACTTTGTAAAAGAGTCTGGCAGTTTCTTGTAAAATTAAGTACGCACTTATATGACCTACCCATTCCACTGCTACATATTTTGAAGCAGGGAACCCTGAGCATTTTCTGATTTTTAAACCTGCCCCCTTCTGCTGGAGAAACTGTTTTAGAAATTTTATGGTTGGCTGTCTTAATTGCAAACTTTGGCTTCTGTAACCTAGCTTGCTTGCTTCCTGCACCTGTGTGCTAATGAAAGGTAACAGCGGTTTTGCACCACCCTAAGGGCCGAATGCAAATTTGGCTCCAGAACTGGCCAATGAGCTATGTCTCATAGTCATAGCTAACCAATTCGAATTAACAGACTTGCATCCCTCATTTGCATAAGAGGACCTAAATGAGAACTTGGGCAGGAAGTTTTGGCTATATAAGGCTGCCCCTTTTCTTCATTCATGGAGACACTAGCCTGATGTTCCTGCTCTCCTTGCTTGCAAGCAGTAAGCACTGTAACACCAAAAAAAGCTGTAAACTAATAAAGAGCTGAAACACCATCGTTGGTCTTGGATTCCTCTGTGCAAGCACCCCCCAACAATTTTCCAATATAAATGAAAGCATATGTTTACAAAAAGACTTGCACACAAATGCTTATATCAGATTTACTTATCTCAGCCAATCTGGAAACAACCCAAATATGCATAAAGACATGAATGGATGTCAAATTCAGATGTATTCACAAAATACAATACTACTTAGCAATAAAAAGAAATACTGATATAGAAAACAGCACAGATGAATCTCAAAAACATCATGTCGAAAGACAGAAGCCAGATTTTAAAAAGTGCACCTGCTATGTGATCCTATTTAAACGAACTCTAGATAAGCAAGACTAATCTATAGTGACAGAAGGTAAGTCAGTGGATGTTGGTAGTGCCAAATAAGTCCTTTGTGCTAATTTAAGATGGAGGAACTTTGGTCAAGGGAACTGGAGTCATGAACTTGGCAGGCCTAAGTGGGGCATGTCCACGTGACATGAATGCCCTGGGCCTTAAGGGATCACACCCTATTGAGATATTACCATCTGCACTTGGGAAGACTCAACTTGTAACTCCAGGTTAAGAACACTTATGGACCATCACAGACCTCTGGTGAGGTATGAAAGAAGGAGAGCAGAAGTCCCAAGTTGCTACATTCGTCAGACTGTCAGCCTGTCTTGCTGGACGGAGCTACGTTTACCGGACAGCACCACTGGTAGCCTGAGAAGGGACCCGAGTGCACGCTGCTCTCAAGCTACGTTCCCAAGGATCATTAATGCACTCCATCAGAAGTATCCAGTTCCTGGTGGTCATGAGCCAGAAAAGAACTGCGTGCAGAGACGTTAAGATCCCTGACCTGTTCCTAACAGGATATAAAATAGAAATTGTGTGCAGTGTGCCCTTAAGGGATCATATAGTTTGAAGTTAAAGTAGGTTAAGGATAGATATTGTGTGTAAGATTGTGTGTCTAATAAACCGTGTGATTCGAGCATCTAACATCTTCGTCTCGAGTGGTCCTTGCCTAGCAATAAGGGTCTGCAGGCAACAGTGGACGCCTGACCTGGGTGTGGGGTGGTGGGGACTGGCTGGACAAGGTCATCAGCTGAAAAGGGCCTATCTCCTGATTGTGGTGGTGGTGATGTGGACGTATACATTTGTTAAAACTTGCCAGACAGTTCACTTAAAATAAGCACATTTTATCGTGTCCGAATTATACCTCAGTAAAGCTGATTTTTTAAAAACACGCAAACAAAAGTAGGTCACAAAGCATAAAACTGGCTCTTTTAAGGTGTACAATTCAGTTGTTTGTAGTATATTCAGAACTGTGCAAACATCACCGTTATCTGATTCAATAACATTTTCATCACCCCCAAAAAGGGACCCTATACCTATTAGCAATCAGTCATAATTCCCCCTAACCCTGCCAGTCCTAAATAAGTCTAATTCACTCCTTGTTTGTAGCTTTGCCCATTGTGCATATTTCATATAATTGGAATTATACAGTATGCGGCTCATCCACAGTCAGCCCCGAGCACTCCCAGAGTGGGTCACAGCTCCCGGAAGAATTCAGGGGGCCGGTGCGCTCTTCACTGCCGGCGGGCTCAAGGTAGCGAGTCATTGAAGACATCGTTCTCCCAACTGTCCCGGCGCCCCACCCTTTCCGCCCCCAGACTACATTTCCCAGAAACTCTTGCGGTCGGAATCAATTTCTGGCGCTAACCTGGCGACCTTCTCCTTTTTCTCAGGGAACAGGCCGGTACCATGGAGGAAGCTTGTATCCAGGATGTGGTGCGGGCGTCGTGCGGGAGGTTGACTCCGAGCTTGCGTCTGGATCTCGGAGACTCAGGGCAGCGGTCTGGAGTGGGGAGCAGGGCTGGCGGCCTGGCCCAGGTTGTGAGCTGTCGGGAACACAGAGAACCGGGCGCCATCTTCCCTGCGCGGTCCTACTCCGGACTACATTTCCCAGAGTCCCCCGCGAGAACAGGGCAGTCCCTTCATTTGCCTGCGGGACCCTCAGCCTGCGGGAAGGGGAAGTACGCGGTTAGGGCCCTAGGTCGTGGGGGCACGACTAGGCACCGCAGGTGCGTCCCTGGGGGTCTGAGGGGCCTCACTAGGCAGTTCCGGAGTGTCGGACAGTGTGAGTTGGTCGGGCTGGGGGAGCGGGCGCGAGGTGTGGGCTTCCGTGCGTGATTGTGACCTTATGTGACTGCGGCTTTCGGTGTGCGGGTGTGGTTGTATGTCCCTCTGGTGGGTGTGTCATTGTCACTGTGCCCATGCGCGGAGCTGGGTGTGCAGGTGTGACTGTTTATCTTCGTAGTTGGTGGGTGACTGTAACAGTGTGCGACTGTGTGTGTAGGTGTGACTGTGTCTCTGGTGCGACTGTGATTGCGTGACCGTATAACTTTGCGTTACGTTGTGTGGGTGGAGCGGTAGAGAATCTGATTATGCCGCTGTGACTGTGTGTTATCCTGGGGGATGCAAGTATGTGTGATTGTTTTTCTATGAATGTTAGCAACATTAAGTGTACTGGATGCCTGTGACTATGTGAGGATATGTGAGTGTGATCACGTATCTTTATGTTGCATTGTGTGTGCGATTGGAAGGAGCTTGTAATTGTGCCAGGGTGACAGTATATATGTCCTAGTGGGTGTTGTGTTATTTTGAGTGTGTGTTATGTGTAGTGCTCAGTAGGGGGTTAGGGGAAACCGTTAACTGTGTATGGCTCTATAATGAGTGTCCTATGGTGACTATTTGTAACACTGTATAATTTTTGTGGTGCTACGTTTGAGTGGTCTGTAAACATGTGGGTGTAACCGTGTATCCTCAGGGTGGATGTGGGACTGTGTGTGACCATATATAGTGCTATTATTTGGGTAAGGTGTGACTTTGAGGGTGTGTATCGGTCCCCATGGTGGGTGAGGACTGAAGTTTTGGGTGTGGGGTTTCTGTAACTGCTCTTGTGATTCCAGCTTTCTGTCCCAACAGACTGCTGTGAGGTCAGGACAGATTCTGGTCTTGGACAGCAGAGACTTCACCCTTCCTCTGATACCAGGAATGCTTAGGACATTCCAGACTCCTCTGACCTCTCTCCATCCCTTCATCCCTCCTTGGGTGGTAGATGTGGGTCTAGAGTGACTTCTGATCTGGTCAGTCTGGGCCACAAGAAGGGTTTGGCATCTCATGATTCCTTTCTCCTTCCTCAGCTCTGCTCTCCTCAGAAAGGTACCCAGAGGAAGAAAGAGGAATGTCTGTTGGGCAAGCCAAATACAAGGTGCGCTGGGGTTTCCTTTTTGTTTTTCTTCTCCTGGACGGTCGTGCTTAACGTAGACCCATCAAGTGACCTGATTCTTACAAATTTCCATTGGAGAAAATGATGGGAAGCCCTGGAAACACAAATCCACTGTTCTTCCTGACTTCCTTCTAAGTAGTGTTAACATATTAATTTAGAAAACAGATCAGTTTCTCCTGTGTACTAAGTCTTTTCTTCTTTTTAAACACACATGTATAAAACATGATTAAAGAGTTTGGAAAATAGGAAGTTACAAAGAGCAAAAGTAAATTCTTACCACCCAGACATAACCACTGTCAATATTTTGATCTATTTTATTCCAGTAAGTTTCCTATGCTTATACATTTATATTAAGTTTGGAATCTTATGCTAATACAGAAAAATACTTAAAATATAGACATATGAGTATAGTTTAAGAAACAATTACAAAGGGAACCTCTTCATAACAGAAACTTACATCAGCACTCCAGAAGCCCCTGTTAGTCCTTCCCCTAAAATAAACCTATCCTCCTCACTTCTTTAGATAACCCTTATCCTGACTTTGGTGATTCTTATTTTCTTGTTGGCTTTTTTAAAAGGTTTTACTACATAACTACTTATCCTTAAGCAATATAGTTTAGTTTTGCCCTTTTAACTTTATATAAATGAAATTGTGCTGTATAATGTTTTGAGTCTTGCTTTTCATTGACTTTGTTAGGCTCACCCTTGCTATTACAGATGGATGTAATTCAGACATTGATTGTTTCCAGTTTTTGGCTTTTATGAAAGGGCTGCTCTAAAAATGTTTTTATAAGTACCCTGGTATACATGTTTTCTTAGGGTATAAGCATGTGAATGAATTGCTGGGCCACAGGATATGTGTGCAGCTTCAAATTTCCTAGATAATGCTGAACTGATTTAGAATATGGTTTTACAAGTTAAATTCCTGCCAGCAGTTTATAAACATAGCCAGCCTATATTCTAACACTTGGTCGTTTGATATTCTCATCTTTGATGAGTCTGTTGATATAATGGTTTTAAAAGTAGAACGTACATTCTGAAAAGTACAAAAATCAAAGTATATGGCATGATACATTTAACAAAATGAGCATATTTATTTAACCAGAGCTCAAATCTGATAAGGAAATAGAACATTACCAGCAGTCCAGAAGTCCAATTCTTGTCCCGTCCACTCGCTACCCTCCTTTCCCAAAGATAACTTATTTTGTTTTCTATAGCCATGGATTAATTTTACTTGCACTTGAATTTTATATAAACAGAATCACACAATATCCCCTATTTTGTGCTTGACTTCCTTTTT
>NW_007745972.1:0-10991 GCF_000696425.1 Galeopterus variegatus
GAGAAATACAAATTAAAACCACAACAAGATAACATTACATAATTTTCAGCATAGCTAAAAGAAAAAACAGTGATACCTACCAGATACTGGCGAGAATATGGAGTTACTGCATCACTCATACAGCATGAGTGGGAATGTAGAATGCTACGGCCACTCTGGTAAACAGTGAAAAACAGTGATACCTACCAGATACTGGCGAGAATATGGAGTGACTGCATCACTCATACAGCATGAGTGGGAATGTAGAATGCTACGGCCACTCTGGTAAACAGTTTGGCAGTGTCTTAAAAAGCTAAACATGCAACTACCATATGACCCAGCAATTGCTCTCCTGAGCATTTATTTATCCAAGAGAAATAAAAACTTGCATTCACACAGAAACCTGTATAGGAATGTTCTTAGCAGCTTTACTTATAATAGCCCCAAATTGGAAACAACCCAAATGTCCTTCAATAGGTAAATGGTTAAACTGTGGTACACCCATGCCATGGAGCACCACTTAGCAATAAAAAGGAACAAAGTATTTGTACACACAACCAGTCTGGATCAATCTGCAGAGAATTAGGCTGAATGAAAAAAGCCAATCCCCAAAGGTACATACTGTATGATTCCATTTATATAATGTTCTTGAAATGACAAAATTATAGAGATGGAGAACAGATTAGTGGTTAAAGAGGGTGTGGGGTGGGAAGGGAATAAGTGTAGCTATAAAAAGGTAACATGAAAAATCCTCTGGTGATGTAAATGTTCTGTATTTCGATTGTATCAATGTCAATATCCTAGTTGTGATATTGTAATAGTTTTGCAAGATGTTACCATTAGGGGAAATTGGTAAAAGGTACCCAGCACCTCTGTTATTTCTTCATTGCATGTAAGTGTATAATTATTTCAAAATAAAAAGTTTAATTAAAAAAACTATCAGGAAGCAGCATTAAACCTGCTGGGGATTACAACAATGAATTTTCAGAAGGCTTTAACAAAGCTATATTGCTGAAAGTGTAGTACAGAATTGAGTTAGTCTGAGACATTACCTATCTATGTCACCTTGGAAAGCAGAAAATGCAACTCTGTTGGAGTGAGACACAGGACAGTCAGGTTTTGACAGGGCCTCCCAACAAAAGTAGCTTCTGGATTGGCTTTATTCTCAGGAAGCCTCTTTCTACACAGTGGCAAAGACGGCTGCTGCAAATGCTGGCTCACTCAGCAGCAGCCAAGCAACCCTGGTAGAAAGAGGACTCTTTCTTAGTTATACCAGCAAATTGTCCCCAGGAGCCTGGCTGGGTAGACAAGCCATGCAGCTTTAGGCCAGGTGGTGGTCCTCCAAGTTGCTTCTGCCCCAGGAACAGGTCCAGGGCAGGACCAGAGACCCGTGCTCACAGCTACCTTTTCTCTTGCAGACGCACAGCACACTGTTGTTTTGCTCTGCTTCCTTTATCCCGTTTGGCCATCGGACTTATGCTGGTCAGGTGGACCCGGTGAGTGGAAGCCCAGTTCCCTGGGAACCAAAGATGGCTGTTGCAAATGCTGGCTCACCCTGTAGCAGCCTAGCAACTCTGGTGGAAAGAGGTCTCTTTCTCAGTTGTACCAGCAAATCGTCCCCAGGAGCCTGGCTGGGTAGACAAGCTGTGAAGCTTTAGGCCAGGTGGTAGTCCTCCAAGTTGGATGGTCAGAGCTTTGCCTCTGGGCCCCCAAGCCCCAAGCCCTCCTCAGAGTAGGGCTTTAGTGCTTCCATGACACTCAGAGCCACTTTCTCACTTAACCCTCCCCCAAAGCCACCCATCAATAATGAGACCATACACTCCCATACATGTGGGAAGTGGTAATGAGGCTCTTGGACCCCTCCCAGCCAGGAAGGTGTCAGTGTAGGTCTTGTGGGGATCCAGAACGTCACCCATCCCCTGTACCTAGCAAGTTAGGGGTTAAGAGTTTAGACTCTGGAATTTCTCAGCCCTGGTTTCAATTCCACTTCTACCACTATGTTGGGCATTTAAAAAATGTCTCCGTTTGCTCACTTGCAACATGGTATAATAATCATGCTTACTATGTGGGGTTATTGTGAGGATCAAGTAAGAATCGTGCATGTGAAGTGCCTCGCACATGGTAAATACTCAATAAACATTAGCTTTGATGATGATGACAATGACAATGATGGTAATGGTGAGTGTAGATGAGGAAATTGAGATCCTGAAAGCACAAGTCATTTCCCCAAGCAGTATTATTAGTTGGTGGTCTCCTGATTCTGAGTCCAAGAATCTGGTCTTCTGATTCTGAGTCCAAGCTTTTTCCAGTAACCATGGTACTTCTCCAGAGAGCAAAAGCCAGGTGTGGAGGGCCAGGCCCAGGCCACTCAACAAGCACTAACTCTTACTGCCCAGAGGGTGGAAGGCCTGGTCACTGTGCCTCAGGACCCTGGGCTCCTAACATGTGATCTGACCTTCTAAAACAGGTTGGTATCAAAGCTGTTCTCGTCACAAGCTGTGACTCTGGATTTGGGTTCTCCATAGCCAAGCTTCTACATTCCAAAGGCTTCCTCGTGTTTGCTGGCTACTTGAAGAAGGTAAGAGATGGGTCATCTTCACCATTGGTCACAAGCTGTGACTCTGGATTTGGGTTCTCCATAGCCAAGCTTCTACATTCAAAAGGCTTCCTCGTGTTTGCTGGCTACTTGAAGAAGGTAAGAGATGGGTCATCTTCACCATTGTCCTTTATGTGTAGGACAAAAACTGGCTTTCCTAAAAACTGGCTTGTCTGTTGTTTAAAACAGTCTGTACCTTTTCCATTGGCCCCAGCCTCACTTGTTCTTCATAGCTTTGTCCATCCATCCATCCATCCATCCATCCATCCATCCATCCATTCATCCATACATTAATTTATTTGTTTACTCATTTGCCAAATGCTAATAATGTACCTGACACTTCACTAGGTGCTGTAAAAGTATAAGACCTGGCCCCTGCCACCAAGGAGCTCACTGTCCAGTGGTGAGGGGACAAGCACACACAGACACAGCTGAAGAATTAGAATGTAAATGATTCTCAGGGATGTGCAAGAATGTTCAATGAGAATGCATTGAAGGGAGGGATTGATTCTGGCATGCCAAAGGAGGTGACATTTGTTCTGGGGCATGGAGAATAAATAATGCTGTCATAGGTGGAGACTGGGAGAAATGACCTGTCAGATAGAAGGAATCGCCTGAGAATAGGCTTGGAAGCAAGCTTGGGACACATCAAGTGGAATTTGGGGTGCATGAAGGGAAGCACTGGAACATGAGGTAGCGAAAGTAATTAGCGGACAGTTCCTTTAGTTTAGAGAGTTGTGCAACCTTCGCCACAATCCACTTTTAGAACATTTTTATCACTCAAAATTTTCCCTGTTGACGATTTACAGTTAAACCCCACCCCACCCCAAGCTCTAGGCAGCCACTGATTTCTGTCTCTTTAGATTTGCCTTTCCTGGACATTTCATATACATGGAATCATACAATGCGTGGTCCTTGTGCCAGGCTTTTTTCACCTGGCATAATGTTTTTGAGATTCATCCATGTTGTAGACTGTGTCAGCAGTTTATTCATTTTTATTGCTGAATAGCATTCTATTGTATGGATATACTACATTTTTTTAAACATCCGCTTACCGGTTGATGAATATTTGGATTAAAATGTTTGATTGCTATTATGAATAATGCTGCTATGAACACCCAAATACATGTCTCTTTGTAGACATGTGTTTTTACCTGGTCCCTTTTAATGAAATTTAGAAACCGAGATCTGAATATTAGGGGTGTTCATTGCTAATAGGTCTGGGGTATTGTCACTTCTTGTCTCTCTCAGTGAACTAGAGCTAGAAGATGTACAAGGGCGCTTCAAAAAGTTCCTAGAAAGATTTGTGTTCTTTTAATTCTATTTTTCCACAAACTTTCCTCGTATATACACTCACACACAGTACACATGTGCACACACTAGATCTATTTATATCTACCTCACATATATATATATGAAGCCAGTATAACCTCTTGGTTTATTATATAAAATAATAAAATTTTTTATTATATAAAATAAATCATGAGGTTATATTTATATATAAAATAAGTAAATCATGAGGTTATATATGAAGCCAGTATAACCTCTTGGTTTATTATATAAAATAATAAAATTTTTTATTTATATAAAATAAATCATGAGGTTATATTTATATATAAAATAAGTAAATCATGAGGTTATATTGACCTCCTATTCCAATTCAACACCACAGTATTCTTCCTTGCTTATCTCATTCCATGTTTGTTTCTTACTTCTCCTGCATTTCTAACTATATCACTGTATTTACTCATTTAGTTAATCCTACAACACACACAAAATTGTTTCAGAATTGCTACATTCATACCATTACAAACTGCACCATTACAAACTGCAAACCTACTAAGTAGGTGTGTCAGCTCAGACCCTCCAAGAAGCCAGTGCCAAAATAGGAGTAGATGAGCAATAGATTGATTAGGGAAACACCTGTAATGGATAAAAGGGTAAGGGGCAGGAAAAGGCAGAGAAAGCCTTTCGATTGCAACCCAGGTCTGGGTTGCAGAAATAGGAAGGAAAGAAGGTTAGGTCGGCAGAGTTCCAGACGGCTGTGCAGTCTGAGAGTCTCGGCTGGGACAATGGGGAGTCCCCAAGCAAAGGCTGCCTGTTGGAGGAGGCCTGCGTCAGGCCAGCATGGCCCAGCGTTCTTGCCATGCTCTGCTGCTGGCTGAGATTCATGCCACAGTGGATGTGAAGGTACAGCTGCTGGAGGCGTGTGTCATCGGCTCCTGCAGCAGCTTTTCCTGAAGAGAGGTCTGGGCGGCACACCTCCATGGCCACCACAAAAGTGCTTCATGTTTCTTTAAAGTGTTTTTATTTTATTTTATTTTGTTTTAGCCTAACCGCCAGACTATGAGGGACAAGGTGTTTTTTGGCTATTGACTGAAGGTATATAAAGTACTGTGTCTAAAACTTACCTGGATTTAGATCCCTGAACCGGCCAGCTGCCAAAAAAAAAAAAAAAAATTTATTTGGATTAATTCTTGTTTTTTCTTTATCATGATATTATTTATTTGACATACAGTGTGATTCATTTGTTTGTTTGTATTTTGTTTTCCCCCCATTCCTGTTGATTTAATTTTTGAATATGTAAAACATTAACAAGGTTGTAAAGTCAAAATTACACAAAAAGGTACATTCAGAGGAATGTTACTTTCCCTCCTCTCTTTTCCACTCCATTCTTTCATTTCCCCCTTCTTTTATTTTATTTATTTATTTCTTAATATTAATATTATTTTTTTACATTCTATGATTTGCAGAGCACTTGAGGGGGAGGCACAGAGGGGAAAGGGGAAGGAAATGTGGTGGAAGAAGGAAGGAGGAGGGGTGGGATTGAGGCCTGTGGCACACCCTCATTCTCACAGGGGAGACTGGGGGGCTTCCAGTGGTGGCTTGGTCATTGCTGGGCTGGGTGCAGATGTCAGGGGTGTGTGGCAGAAGCCCTCGGCCCCCACTGTCCCAGCTTAGGAACCTGGGACCCTTCTTGCTGCAGCTTGGTAGTCATTGCTGGGCTGGCTGCGTGTGACGGGGAGCATGGCCAAGGCTCGAGGCCCCCCACCACCCCAGCTTGGGAGGCCTGAGGCACTTACTGTGGCAGCTTGGTGGTTTCCACTGGGCAGGCTGCCAGTGTCAGGGGGGTGTGGCTGAGGCCCGAGGCCCCCCACCACCCAAGTTTGGGAGGCCTGGGGTGCTTTCTGCAGCAGCTTGGTGGTCACCGCTGGGCAGCTGCATGGGTTGGGGGTGTGGCCGAAGCCTGAGGGCCCCCCACTGCCCTGGCTGGGAGAGCCTGGGATGCTTCCTGTGGTGGTTTGGTGGTTGTTGCGGGGTTGCGCTGGCTCCCTCGGTTGGTGGGGCATGGCAGAGGTCCTTATCCGCCACCCTCAGGATTGGTTGCAGGTGTCAGGAGGCATTGCTGAGGCCCCCAGCCATCCCCCTTTCTGGCGTGGTAGCCCAGGGGACTTCCAGTCCTTCTAGGTGTTATAGGTGTTCTTTGATGAGGGGCCTTCACCCACAGGACTGGTTGCAGATGTCAGGAGGCATTGCTGAGGCCCCCGGCGCTCGCCTCTTTCTGGCTTGGTAGCTCAGGGAACTTCCAGTCCTTCTAGGTGTTATAGGTGTTCTTTGGTGAAATGAGACCTTTACCAGGTAATATCAAACTTTGTCTCTGGTTGTAGGTACTTTGTTTTTTCTTTCAGTTCTGTGTTGGGTTATTTGCGGTTCCCACCGCTTCAACTCTGCACTGGTACTAATTTGTTGTCCTTTGCTTACTTCTAAAATGGGGGAACTTTTTGTGGGGACCAGTACTTAAGCTGTGTGGTTGAGCTAAATTGCTGCTTTGCTGCTAATTTCCTAGGGAAGGCTTTTTGTGCAGTTCAGGTTTTAACGGTTGACTTTATAAGTTCTCCCAGGTCTAGTGAAATCCAGTGCACCTGGGTTGTGTAGAAACTCTGGTCTGGGCTTGAGTCTTCATCAAACTGCACCCAAGGCAATTCTCTATTCCTGACCAGTCTCTTCTGAGGGGTCCTACGCTGATTGGAGTGCAGATCAACTGTTCTTGCTGTGCCCCAGTTCCCCCAGTGGGCCTGTCTCCCCCTGACACCTGTGCTCCAAACTCTTCCCATGGGACAGGCCATGCTCTGGTCCCTTCCAATGACTCACTGGTCTCTGAGTGTCTCCTTTTTTCAGTTGTTGTGGCTCCTTGCTCCTGTGTGGGTCCATGGGAACCCTGTCAGTGATCTTGCTGGCTTGGGGGCCACCAAGTTCCTCCTCTTCCCTGCAGCCTCCAAGCAACTTCATCCGAAAGGCACAGCAGCAGCTTTTGCCGGCTCCTGTTCCGTATGTTCAGCAGCTCCAGCCTGGAAGCAGCTAGGATTCAAAACAGTCAGAGTAGTTTTTCTTGCTCTCATCGTGGCTTCTCCCGCCTTCCTGCACTCCGTACGTCTCTCCTCCTCTTCCCCTGAGCTCTAGTGGCCCCAGCTTGGCTGTCATTGCTTTTTTATAGTTGTAAATTGGTTGATTTGTGGGAGGAAGTGATGCTGGGAAGTATCTATTCTGCCATGTTGACTGGAAATCTCATTTCCCTGTTCTTACACAAATGTTTGCATATTGCATATACTCTTTAGTGTTTTTTTTTAAAACTTAACAATATGTCTTGGAAATCACTCCATATGACTTCACGGAGATCTTCACTTTTCTAACAGCTTCACAGCACTCCATTGTGTGTGTGGACCATAATTTACTCTGCCAGTCGCTTATGGATGAGCATTTAGGTTGTTTTCAATATTTTGTAATTACAACCAATTCCACAATGAATAACCTTGTACATATGTATTTTGTATTGTTGGGCGTTTATCTTTAAGATAAATTTCTAGGAGTAAGATTGCTTTTAGGTCAGAGAGTAAATAAAATAAGTTGTCATTTTTTAAGATATTCCCAAATTTCTCATCAAAGAAGTTGTGTAATTTTACATTCCCACCAGTAGTGTATGAGAGTGCCTCTTTCCACACAATTTCACCAACAGAGTGTGCTTCAAGCTTTTGATTTTTGACAATCGTATAGGTGAGAAATGTATCTCAATGTAGTTTTATTTTGTATTTCTCTTAAGGGCGTGGCCCAGAAGCTGCACATATATCACCTGTGGTCTCCTTCTATTGGCCAGACTTAGTTACGTGGCCTTACCTGGCTGTGAGGGATGCTGGGACATGTGGTGGGTATTCTGAGACAATATGCATTCTGCTTGAAAAGCTGGGTTCTGCTGCTGTTGAAGAAGGGAAGAATGGGTGTTTGGGACAACTCGCTGTCTCTGCTCAGTGGGTGAGACATTTTTTTTTATTCTGAAGGCAGTAGGAACTCAGGGAAGGAATTTTTTAGACTAGACTTGGTATCTTTGTAAAAACAATATCTGTTCAGTGTAAAAATTTCAATAATATAAACAAGTACAAAAAATAATTTGTATTGCCATGCTCTGAAAATCGTTCCAGATCAAAGAAGGCTTCGTTTATCTTTTTAATCTTTACTACTTTTGAATTATGAAAGTAATACTACATATTCATAATAAATTGAAACAATACAGAAATATATGATGTAGAAAAGGGGAGTCTTCCCAATCTACTGCCCCAAGGTCAATTAAACGAAGGTGTGTACATTATTTGTGACATTTGCTATTATAAACAAAGCCTCAGTAAGTGCCTTGCACATATATCTTTGCACACTTTCATTAGTGATTCTTAAAAAAAAATTGTAGATGTAAAAGTGCTATTTGGAAAGGTTGCAGGTTTTAGATTTTATTCAGATCTGCCCAGTTGCCAAAAGGCTGTACCACTGTCTCCTCCTCCTGACAGTGCATGAGAAAACCTGTCTGGGGAGGGATCTGGGGGGAACAAAAACATCTTGTGCCATAGAAGTCCTTTGTCCTATGTTCAGCCCCTGTGCTATTGTGCTAGCTTGTTCACTGTCACAGCAGCCACATCTTGACGTCAGAGCACAGGGTAGAGGTTGCTCAGTGCTGCACAAGAGACTTCAAGAAGGAGTCAGGGCCTTGGGTTCTAGTTCCAGATTGGCCACTAACTCAGGAATTGGGCAAACACTTTCCCGCCCTTGGCCTCAGTTTCCTCTTACTTACAATAATAGGAGTAGACTGCTGACCTTAGGTCCTCTCACTCCTCCAGCAGTAATTCTGAAATTTGGTGACTGGTACCAGGCCGGGTGGTTAGCTCAGTTGGTTAGAGCATTGTGCTGGTAATACCAAGGTCCAGGGTTCAATCCCTGTACGAGCTAACCACCTGGAAAAAACAAAACCAAAAAACAAGACAATGAAGAAAGTACCAGACAAGCTCATTGCCAGGTTACGTCTGCTGGTGTTAACCCTTGTACTTCCACCTTGTATCTCATGCTAGTTATGCAAATCAGAAAGTGGCCAGAGCCACCAGAGACCATGGGTAAAGTCACAGGAGCTGAAAGGGGGGATTTGTTTCCAGCCTGATTCTGAGATGTGAGCCACATGATTGATTCTGATTACATCTCTACCCAAACACTCTGCCTGCTCTTATTTAAAGTTAGCCCTCCTCTCATACTTTGGGTGTCATTGCCTTGGGCCAACTCAAGAACTAAGCTGCAGCAGACATCTCCACTCTCCTACACCATTAACTCCTCACTTTCTACTGGATCATTTTGGTGCACGCACGCACACACACACACACACACACACACACACACACACACACACACCCCAACCTGCATACCACCACATCTTGTGTGCACTACTTCCTCATTTCTCTGCTCCCCTTTGTAGAAAAGAAACCCCAGAAGGTTGTTTATACTAGATATTTTCACATATTTACCTTCCATTTTCTTTTAAACCCACATGAATCAGGCTTTGCCCCTACTACTCTTTTATTTGTTTATTTATTCAACAAATATTTATTGAGCAGCTACGATAAGCTGACAGTATTCTTTGTTGGAGATCTGGCATGTAGCAGTTCAGCAAACAGTTCTTGCTTTTGTGGAGCTTATATTCCAAGGGGGGAAATTGACAGAGAATAATGTAAATAAGTAAATTGCTTCTCTGTGGGATGATGGAGGTTATGGAGAAAAATAAAACAGGAAAAGAAGATGGAGCGTGAACATGGTGGAGGGGGTGTTCACTTTTCAAGAGGGAAGAAAGACTCACTGAGAAGCTGTATTGGAGCTCCCTCACCCAAAGGAGGTGAGGAGCAAGTGGTGCAGATGTCTGGGGGAAGAGGGAACAGCCAAGCACAGAGCCCCAGAGGAGTGAGTGTGCATGTGTGTTTGAGAAGCCACAGGAGGCTGCCGTGACTGAAGCAGAGGGACTGAGAGGAGAGGGGCCGGGTGCAGGTCCCTGTGAGCACAGGTGAGGCTTACTGGGAGGTGGCATCTCCTCGTCATCTGGAAGGACAAGTGAGAGTTCCCCATAAATGGGTGGAGGTGGCACATCCCGGCACCACCAGCAGTTTGAGGCAGCCGAAGCCCAGTGCCTGGTGGAGGAACAGGAGGTGAGCTGGGAAAGGAAAGGAGGACTAGGCCAGGAAGGAACCCACTGCCTCTGACCTGGCCTTTATCAATATGCCAACGGCCCCCATTTTGCCAAATCTATTGGCCACTTCTCAGACCACGTCATACTCACCCCAGCAGCAGTGTTTCACCAAATTACCCACTCTTGCTTGTAACACCTTGTTTCTTGACTTCATGCTCTTGGTTCTTCTGCGTGTCCTTTATTAGCTCCTGCTCCTGTGCATCCTGTACGTATTATATTGCCTCAGTCCTCCCCTCTCATCACAGTGTTTCTAATACATATGATAAGTGCTCACAGAGGACATGTGCTGAGTGCCCTCCCATCCTGCCCTGTCGTGCTAGATCACCTGATAACACATGCTGAGAGGTTGTATGTACAACCTTTCTGCCTCAGCCGATCCCCACCTTCATATTCTAAGAAATTGATGTGGAAGAGGTTGAGAGGTTGGAAAGAGTTGTTAGTGTGCTGTGATATTTCCCCGCTGGTCTCAAGTAAAAAGAAGTGGACTTTGGGAGAACTACCTGGAGAGCTTACCGTTTGTGCCCTGGAGTCTGGAGGCCACGGAATGTTATGTTCATGTTTACCAAAAGAAGCCTGAAGGCCTGAGAATGAGACTCAGTGCATCGCACCATGCTGCTTCTTCAAAGGAGCGTTAGGGAGGCTCCTTTCAGATGGAAAACCAAGCTGCAGTGGTAACAGTTTAGGGATGGAAGGGAATTAGAGGGAGATTAGCTGCCCGACCCCCCATCTGATGCCTTATCACCTCTGCACCACATTCCCCCCATCTACAAACAATCCCCCCCCAGTCATTGTGTAAACACCTCCTGGACAGTCCCTGCCACCTCCAGACTGTGAAAGTCACTCCTCATTTTGAGCCAAACTTGATTTTTT